>NW_027555958.1:140283862-140508862 GCF_003287225.1 Phascolarctos cinereus | reverse complement strand
CAAGGGCAGCCAGAAGAGGGGCAGAGTGAATGCTGCTCCCTGGAAACACTTAAAGGTATCAAAAGGTAAAGAGGGTATTGGTGCAGATTGTTGAGTCATGTTTGACCCCTCAGGACCCCCTGGGGTTTTCTTGGCAAAGATACTAGAGTGGTTCACCATTTTCTTCTCCAGCTCATTTTATACATGAGGAAAATGAGCAAACAGGGGTAAGTGACTCGCCTAGGGTCACACAAATGGAAAATGCCTGAGGCCAGATTTGAACTCAGGCCTTTCTGACTCTAGGCCCAGTGATCTATCCACTGAACCATCTAGCTTCCCCTTGGTATAAATTAGGAGTTTTTAACTTGGAGTCTAAGAATTTCAATGTAATAGGTTCCTTATGTATTTTATTTTATGTATTTAAGAAGATCATTCTGATCAGGTGTCCATAGCCTTCACTAAACTGCCAAAGGGGCACATGGCACCAGAACAATTAAGTGGTACAGTGTACAGAGCACTGGGTCTGGAATCGGGAAGACCTGAGTTCAAATCTAGCCTCGGACATTTAAGTCACTTTACCTCTGTTTGCTTCCGTTTATTCAATTATAAAATGTGGATAATAGCAGCACCTACCTCCCAGGCTTGTAGTGATGATCAAATGAGAAAATATGTGTTAGGTACCTAGCATAGTGCCTTGCACATAGGAGCTACTCAGTTAATGCTTTCCCCTTTCCCTTTCCCTCCCAAGACCCCCAGGTGCAGGTAGCTTTGAGAAGACAGAGGGCAGACAGGATGCTTTAAGTGCAGCATAAAATCATCAAAATAGCTGACATTTATATAGTACTTTAAGAAGGAGAGGCAGCCCGGAGTAGTAGATAAATGGCCAGTCTCCTAGTTAGGAGACTTGGCTTCGCATCCTTCACATCCAGAGACACTGTGTGTCTCTGGGCAAGTCATTTAACCTCTAAGCTACCTATGATTATAGGTAGCAGAACAGTTGCTGATATAGCACATAGTAGGTGTGTAATAAATGCTTGTTGATTGGTAGAGGAAGTTTCTTCATTTGCCTTCCCTGTACCAATGAAATCACAGGTCCTGATGAAACAATAATTTGCAATTATTATCTTATTTGGAAAGAGAAGTTACCATACTTGTGCGTTTGAGGTATGCTGTGATGGGTGAAAATGAGAGTGGTTGTGTATAGAGTTTAAATGGAAGTGTGCAGCATTCCCTGATCGAGAGAGTAAGTTCAGGTAAGTGTTGGGCAGAGGTCCTGGGCCTCAACACCCTGATGGGATAGGAAAGGAGAAGAGAAGTGTGGGTGAGGGGGAGCCTTTGGTACCAAGGAGATTGCCACAAACCCTTACCTTTGGGGGCATTGGCATGTGCCC
Organism: Phascolarctos cinereus; assembly: GCF_003287225.1. Classification (NCBI taxonomy): domain Eukaryota; kingdom Metazoa; phylum Chordata; class Mammalia; order Diprotodontia; family Phascolarctidae; genus Phascolarctos; species Phascolarctos cinereus. Next base: position 140,507,492 of record NW_027555958.1, on the reverse strand, counting down.
TGGTATGGTGCTTTTGTCCTGGTTATTAGTGTAGTAGAGTCAGCAAAGATGGAATAAACAGGGAGGAAACAGGATAGAAGGAAATACGTTAGCAATCATAACAGTGAGAAAAATTTTGAAGCAAGTTTGATAAAGGCCTCATCTCTCAAAAACACAGAAAAATGAGTCTAACTGATAAAAATAAGAGTCATTCCCCAATTGACAAATGATTAAAAAAATGATGTTTTCAGATGAAGTAATCAAAACTATCTATAGCCATATGAAAAAAATGCTCTAAATCACTATTGCTCAGAGAAATGCAAATTAAAACAATACCAAGGTACTACCTCATACCTATTAGATTGGCTAATAGGACAGAAAAGAAGAATGATAAATGTTGGAGAGGATGCGGGAAAATTGAAACACTAATGCACCATTGGTGGAGTTGTGAACTGATTCAACGATCATGTAGAACAACTTGGAACTATGTCCAAATATTTATAGCAGTTCTTTTCTGGAAGCAAAGAACTGGAAATTGAGGGGATACCCATCAATTGGAGAATGCATGAACAATTCGTGTTATATGATTGTGACGGAATACTATTGTGATATAAGAAATGATGAGCTAGATGTTCTCAGAAAATCCTGGAGAGATTTACAACATGATGATAAGGTCTAAAATCAGATTTTTTTTTGGTCTACTATACCATAGTTAAATCACTGGCACAGCTGAGCTTAATTATGGGAAGAGACTGGTTGAAAAAACAATAGGAAACAGAGCTCTACTGTTTTACAAGCTAACAAGTTCTTCCCTCTCCACAAAGCTCAGAAATGTCAACTAGGAATAAATTTCCATCCTTTCAAGGGGTTGTAACAAAGCAAGATGACAGTGATTGTGCATTCATCCAAATTAATATAATGTTCAAATGATATGCCATCACTTCTTTGTCCTCACTATCTGCTACTTACCCCTCATTCTAAATTAGTTGTAGCTTCAGGCAAAGTTTTCTCATTCTCCTAAGTGTAAAAGTAATCATGGGAATAAGAAAAATTTAAATTATGCCAAATTGACCCATCAATGACAAGCAAAGAAAATGGAAGGGGCTAATATCTTACAAGAAATCTCCAGTCTAAGTTGAATTCCATGTAAACAAGCTTGGTTGGAGACAGATCGTTTTGTCTGAATTCCTCAAGTCTGGGGGTGGTCTGAGTATAGAGATAATCTCTCTGTCCAAGGGTGACATGACTGATGTCACTTTCGGCCCCTCATTGTAATATTCATTCTCTCATTAATTACTAACCAATCAGAGTTGATTGTCATCCTTTTGAATACTGCTCTTCCAAAAGAACATAAAAGCCGTCAGCCCACCATGATTGTCTTTGGTCTATGGGAGAGACATCCAAATGACCATCAGTTTATCAAAATGCTGGCCTTATTAATAAAACAATTAAAATACCCAGAAATTATATCTCTCAAATCTTTATAAACATCGCAGGTACCCTAAACCATAACACTCCAGAGTGGGATGAAACCAATTAAAATGTAATTGGGAGATATTTAACAAAATAAATAAAAATACAATAGAACATAGATATGTGGTTTTCAAAGTCAATATGATGCTGGCAGGAATCCTTAGGTATGGTTTAGTGGCTCCTGTTTCTATTTAGACTTGATATCATAGCCCTAAACAATTAAGTTTTTTCACCCTGGTATATTAGTATTATTATAAGATTTAATGAAGTGTGAAATTTCCAAATGAAAGTTTTGATTTATTGTATACCTCAGACCAAAACCTCTTTTGAGAGTCTTAATAAGAGGCAATTGATTCTTTATGAGGAAAGAAGAGGGTTTTTAAAAAATAATTTGATATTTCTAATTTTTTACCACAGTCCCATTTCCAGATATATCCCCATCCCCATCGAACCCTCCCTTTAATAATGAAAAAGTTAAGCAAAACCAACCTACAGAGAGACTAACAATATTTACAATAGTTCTCACCACAGTACTCCACTTCTGTACTAAGAGGAGGAAAATAGTTTTCGTCCTCTGTTCTTTGGGACCAAGATTGGTCATTATAATGAATAAGAATTCAAATGCTTTTAAATAGTTTTTATATTATTGCAGTTATCACTCACACTGTTTTCTTGGTTCTACTTACTCCACTCTATCCATTCATAAGATTATAGGGTCATTTCTTTATCTGACTATAACCTATTATCCTTCTACCTCTCCCTATGCCTCATCCCTCATAAACCTATTGTCCTAGTTGAGATCCCAAAAGAGCTCCTCATTGTCTATAGTCTTGTCTATTTTAGCAAATCTGGCCCCACCCTATCTGTACAATCTATTTCCTACTAACTCCTCAATAAGCACCCTGCTCTAGTCAGCCTGGGTTTTCTTGTAATATTTAATACCTCCCAGGAAGGTTATGAGGATCAAATGAGATAAGTGTAAAACAATTAGCATAGTGCCTGAAGCATAATAAGCACTATTTAAATATTAGCTATTATTAATATTTAGCTCGCCTGGAGGCCACATTACTTTCTATTATTAATGTTTTCCTATTGGTTTATCTGCTTATGTTTAAGGTCTTCAACTGAGTGTTCTTCCTCCTGGGATCTTTAGTAATTTCGGTCTTTTTTTCCTTATATTTTCCCTATTATTCTCTTTCTGACTTCTTCCTCGTTGTGCTTTCCTGAGAACTCAAGCTCAAAGCCAACTCAGTCTTCTCACATTCTACTAGCCTCAGTTCCTACCCCAAATGACCACTGAGGGCACAGAACTAGTCCCAGCTGGATGCTGGGCCCTTTACCTCTAGCTTAGTGGACTCTATACATTCTGTTTTCAGTTTTTTGGTGATGCTTTATTGTAACAGACCACTGCCATGCTATAGTCCCAGCCAGAACAAGTTCCTGCCTTTTGGCTTTTTGGTGGTATTGGGAAACAGTGGAGGAGGGGACAGAGTTGAGTTTTATTGCAAGCTTGTGGATCAGTTTAGTTTACTCACCTTGCCGAAGAGGTAGCCAGTGGAGGAAGGATACAGGATGAGAACATTAGTCTTCTCAGCTGTTAGTACATTGTGAACCCGCATTAGAGATTTTCTGTGTCTTAGATTCTGGAGACAACTGAAATTGCTTTATCTATTGCACATTGTTCCTATTTTTGAGAGGTTTAAGGGGATTGTGAGGATTGGGGAAAATGTTTAGTACTCCATCTTGTTAGTCAAATTATTAGTCTGGTTTTCTACCTGTCCTTAGAAGACCCACAGTACAGACACTCCCCACTCTGTGCCTTTGCTGCTATTGTTCCTGCCATCTGGAGTGCCATCTCTCTCTGCTCACTCATCCCTACCCATCAAAGATGATTGTTAGTGTAGTAGAGTGGTCATTCTTTGACTAGTCCAACCCTCTTCTCTATACTCCTGTTACACTTATAGTAGATACCGTATGTTTGAACAATTAAGTTCTTTCTATTGTATCATATATTGAATTTTGTCTTTTTAATTAGACTATGATCCTCAACCTTAAGGAACTCAGCAAGTTAATGTCCTGTCAGGGTTCAGTTTGGACAGTGTCCCTAGAATAAACCTTCACTAACCTTGTCTACTCTCAGAATACCTAGCCCAGAGGTGGGCATATAGCAGGCACTCAGTATATACCTTCTTTTTGTTTTCCCTTTATCATTTAGTCTCTAGAGAGGCTTCAGATCTGCTCCTTGTTATGGCTTATGCCAGTTGGGTACTTGCTACCTAAATTATTTTGCTATTCAAGATTGAGTTGAAAACACCTAAAGAAGAGGTTGACCTATTGAGAAACAAAGAGTAGAAATCAATTTAAAAATGGGATTTTTAAAAAAATTAACTCATTGGTACTCAGATTTATGACTAAAAGTCTGAGTCTTATTCTGCTAGGTTTGTCCTTTCCTCATTACACTGGAACCACTGGCACAAGAAGACATACACTGTTGTAACTATGTTGAAGTGACCTAGGCTTTGTCCAAGGCACCAAAATATAGAGGATCCTGAGAGAACTCAGACTAATCTTAATGCCTAGTCAGCAAGAATAATTAGTTTTATTAGGAAGCTACCAGATGCTCTTTTCTAACAAGCCCTGCCTGGTCCCCTACCTCTTCCCTGAGTATATCTTCTCCAACAGGGGACTAATACAGTCCCTTTCATCTTACATACGTCTTAGAGTCTTCTCTGCCACCCAGCCAACTGATTTGCTTGAGGATCAGCTAGTTACAGCCTTGAAAGCAAAATGTAAGGTCGTGAATTGAGTATTAAACTTGGAGTCAGAAAAACCCAGGTTAAAATGGTATCCCTGATACCTACTAACTGTCTTATCAAGCTATTTAACTGCTCTGAGTCAAAGTTTGGTCATTTGTAAAAATAGATACCATAATAATTATAGTACCTACTTTACAGGGTTAACATGAGATTCAAATTAGATATTTATAAAGCACTTTACTAATTCTACGAATGTCAGTTATCATCATTTTCATTACTATTAGTGATGGCAGTCTTTTTAACTTGAAGGAGGTCCCTAATTCATGATTTTTAATCTCCAAGTCACTAGTAAGAGCTTCTTGGACAGGTGACAGATATCTTCGGCATTTGAGCAGCAAACCAATAATGAAGTCTTTCAGACTTGCCTCCATGTTCAAAACCTTAAGATTGTTCCATTTTTGTTTTTCAAACAGCAAAAATAGAACAAAGGAAACTGAGCACAGAAGAGGAGGCTTGGGTAGTAAGAAAAAGGACAGAATGAGACCAGAGATTAGAGGGTGGCAGGAGGCTTAGTACTGTGCCCATTTTCCTTTCTCATCACCCACAGCTTCATAAAGGTAGCTCAGACAGGAGACCTTTACCACACCACTCCTCTTCTAGCCTTAGGTCTTCAGACCTTATCCCACATCCTGAGCAGAATATGACCGATTAGGATATAGTTTATGTAATGAATCAGGCCTATCAAACCCAGAACTCACCTGGGTATGCAGGAGCAAAAACAGTAACAACGTCTGTCATTTTCTACCTGGGTTCATTCATCTCCAGTCATGGACTGGAACTTCTCTACATAGCAATGAAAAATCAAGGTCATTCTCCATACACAAAGTAGTTTCTTTTATGAGGGCAGAGTGGTAAAGTGGAAAGACATCTGGGCTAGATGTCAGACAACATGCATTCTAGACCTCGCCCTGACATTAATTAGCTGCTCAAGAGGAGGAAAGTCATTGACTTCTCTGAGCCTTAGTTTTCTTTTTTGCAAAATGAGGGTAATAATCTCTGCCTATTTCACTGGCCTTTGTAAGCATCAAATAAGATGATGTTTATGATAACCACTTTGAAAACTGCTAAGGGCTCCATCAGTGCAAAGAGGTGGGAGTCCAGAACACAAATTGCTATTGGTTTTAATTTGGTTGTTATTTTACCTTTAACCCATTCTCTTCCATCTCAGCTGAACACGAGATATAGCAGCACAGTACAAAAGACAGATTCCAACCTTCTTAGATTATAACTTATAGCCAGGACCTTGGATTTCCCTTTAATCACCTGAAGCTGTAGTGGTATGATACCCTGACCTGACTCAAAATAGGTGCCTAATTAATGCTTATTGATTAATTAATTAATTAATTGTTTATTGATAAGTCCATAAAGGGAGAAATGTGATCCGAATGGTGAGGAGGCTAAAGACTTTGCCATCTGAGGATCATTTAAAAGAAGTGACATCATTCAGCCTGGATAAAAGAAGAATTAAGGGGGATACTAGAGGTATCTTCAAATATTTGAAGGGCAGACTTGTAGAAGAGGGTTCTGACTTATTCTTCTTGCTTCTGACCACAAAACTAGGAACAAGTAGAAGTTGAAGAGAGGCAGATTTAAACGTAACATAGAGGAAAACTTCATTCTAGTGCCTTCCTTCTGTTGATAATTTCCGAGTTATGCTGTATATAGCTTGTTTGTACATAATTGTCTGCATGTTGTCTCTCCCCATTAGATTATGAGCTCCTTGAGGGCAGAGACTGTCTTTTGCCTTTCTTTGTATCCCCAGTAGTTGGCAAACAGTAGGTGCTTAATAAATGTTTCTTGACTGACAGATGATTAGAGGTGACCCAAAGTGAATGGAGTATCTCACAGGTAAGAGGCTCTCACACCTAAGATCTTTAAGCAGAGGCTATCTGAGCCCCAGGGATTTCCTATTCAGATATGGGTTAGGCTAGAAGATGATCTCTGGGCTTTTCCAACCCTGAGATTCTGTGATTCTGGGAAGAGGTGTCTGTTTTACAACATCCCTGATACACAGTAGTAGGTCCACTGACTCCAAGTTCAGAAGTGGTTCTGCTTCACCAAAGTGCGCGTCCTCCCTAAACCAGTTCCATTGATCCTATACCTTCTTGTACTGTTTGGTAATTGCTTAGTGTGTGCTAAACTTCATTCCCTACTGAGATTGGAAACTCCTCCAGTGCAGGGACTTTTACTACTTGGAGACCTCTCGCTGGGGCTGGTATAATCAGTGCCTGGCCAGTGCTGGGCTCTTGACCTCTCAGGTGATTACTGGATGAAAGTTGAGAATGACTAATGGAAGTTTTGTTTTATTTTGTGTTTTTGTTTTTGTTTTTACCCAAAACCTATCACAGTGAAGTGTAGGTTAAAGAGTGCTGGATTTGGAGTCAGGGTCTTACATTTAATATTTTGCAAGAGAAATTTGGGTCACCTAATCTCTTTGCCTCTCAGAGTCCTCATCTGTAAAATGAGGGAGTTGGCCTAGATGACCTTCTAATTCTTTATCTATGATCCAATGATTCTTTCTTAAAGAGTTAGAATTACACAACATCTCAAACAATCTACTGAAGAAAAGACTGATTGGAAAGCTTAATAGGCCCTTCAGGGACTGGCACACAGTTCCCAATCAAGTAAGAGGAGTTCTGTAGAGGGAGTGTGCACCCCTTTATGCATCAGGCACTAGCTTTTCCTGTGTATGTCAAAATTAATACAGCCTGAAAGGCAAATAATAGCTGTGCACCCAAGTAGAAATAGGCTCAAGGCTGCCTATAGTTGTTAATTAGGCATGACTAGAAAACTATCCCCAGGGTACATGTGACAGTGTGTCTGAAGTTATTGAGGGTACAGAGATCAGTGGTACGTTGTGAGTGTCAAACGAATAACGGTAGGAATCTATGAAGAAAGAGATTAAAGAGTGATATAATATCCCCTCTGGGTTACTTCTTCAGGGTCTGGCAACTAATCTTGCTAGTTTTTAGATACCCTATGGTTGGCTACTCCTAAAATTTTAGCTCTGGCCTTCTCCACCCCCACACATATCCCCATGCTGATGTGCTTGCCCTTAAACAGTCAGTAAGACACATAGCACCAAAGGCATTTGCTAACATGGTGCAGCAACACCATTGCCCCTCTCAACCTGGTGTGCACTCTCCCATAAATACTTACAGTCTGTGGGAAAAATAGGTAAAACCCCACATCCACCTCTCTGCTGGTAAAGTTGCTCTGTTGGGCTCCCCTTACAAGACAGTGATTGTTTGGTAAGTCAGAGAGTCAATAAACATTTATTAAGTACCTCCCTGGTTCATCCCTGGGGGTTATGAGCTGTTCAGAGTACTAGCACCTCTCTGTGAGGGCTGCTCATCCACCTTTGGTGTCCACCTTTCACCCAACTCTCACCTATGGCTCTAAGCAGCTGTTGCATAGACAGTGGCCACAACCCAGTAACACCAACTTCACAGATGAGCGAATCAGAGTGAGTGTAACCAACAGGCCTCAGACATGTTGGTGAGTTAGGGGAATGCCTACCTACTCCAAATATGTGGCAACGTCCTCCAGCAAAATAGATGGATGGGAACAATTTGTTCCAATGGCCACGAAAGCAGCTGAAGCAGGGGCTGGGAAGCACTAAGAGCTTGGTCAGATATCAAAGATGCCGAGGTCATCCATTGCATCCTGGGCCATCACCAGTCATCCTGACTGTCTTCTTGCCTGACTTCAATGACTCTGGAAGTAAGAGTGAGGCTGACAACTTTATGCAACATTTCCTTACTTAAAGTCAATTTAGGCACAAGTCAAGACATCACCCCATGATGTCATTGGTCCTCTGAAAAATGAAGAACAGAAACAACAGCATTAAGTACCTACTATGTGCCAGGCACTATGGATATTTTAAAGAAAGGCAATCCAAAGTCACTTTGAGTCCATAGCTCACTCTCTTCCCTGCTCTCAGCGGTCATGGTCATTGAAGCTGCTTTTCCACAATTGTTTATGCGTCTCAGATTTCTTCTCCAACTGTTGGATGGGGTAAGGCCTTGTGGGTGAATAATTTTTAACCTGGACTCTGTCACTATGGATTGTGGAAAAGAGAAAATCCCTGCCTGTCCTCCCCAAAATAAAGAACAGGGTTCTTTCTAGACTACTATTTCTCTCTTCAATTCTCTAGAACCAACAAAATCTCAAACTGCTTGACTGACTCCAGGGCTTGGCTCTTTAGAGCCCCAAGGGGTATAGTTGATTTTCAGCCCAGTCAATGACTCAAACCCTGCAACTCAACCAGAGGGATGTTCATATTTATGAAAGGGATAATGCTGCCAACACCTTGTTAATACAGGTTATCTGTGATGACATCAATTGAGAACATCTCTCTCCCTGTTTTGCAGTATGAATCTCTAGTACTTTGTAGATGAGTTTGAGTGTAGAATCTGGTAGCTGAGTTTGCCCATGTGGTAGTTTAGAGTGTAAAGTGAAAATAGAATTAGGGTGATCTATAAAGACTGGTCGGTACCCTACACCTATGCAGCTAGTCAATTAAATTGAGTCCATGGTGGGTCCTACTGCTCTACCTTTCCCCCAATTCCAAATTCTAGGGACAGTAATGAAAGAGCCCATTCAGTTATAGTATATTGGAATGGCATGGTTCTAAGTAAGACCCCTGTAGTCTTGGCATAGGAAAACAGGGGGGATGGGCGTGGGATAGAAGAACACCAAAGGAATTCAGAGCCCAGAGTTCCACAAAGCAAAAACAGAATGTGAAGATGATTGTCAGAGATGACCTTTTATATAAGACAAGCTCTTATTGTTCATTCTAACAAAATTTCCATTGTATTCAATGGTGACTTTATCAGTATGGAAATTTTAAAAAAATCCTAAAATTTGGACTGTTAATTAAAGAATGTATTTTGAAATCCTGAGAAGTAGTGTGGATACAGAGCCAGACTAGGAATCAGAAAGACCTGGATATATTACCTGTAACATATACCAGCTGTGTGACCCTGGTCAAGTTACCAAACTTCTCAATGCCCCCAGGCAACTTGGTAAAACTGTAAATTGTAGAGCTAGTGCTGATCTGCCTTCATATGAAGAATTTCCTTATGGGCCACTGCTTATGCCAATGAAATAACAGGTCTAGTCTTAAAAATTGGAAATTTTCTACTACTTGAGAAATGTTCATATGAAATCCAGGAATATTTTAACAAATAGCCTGAGATGGAATTGATTTATCAAACATTTTTGTCAAATGGAGAGAGTAGCAGATAGAAAGTTATTCTTGGAGTAAGGAAGAACTGGGTTCAAGTCTCTCCTTTGACAGGTATGGGCTGCCTGACTAAGGACAAATCACTTAATCTCTCAGTGCCCCTGGCAACTCTTTTGAGACTACGTTGTAGTATAGATAGCTTTCTTCATCTAAAGTTCTTTATACCAATGCAATCTCAAGTTCAGTCCAAGTCTATGAAATTGTAGTTGTAAGGAGTCTCCTATGTTTGTGAGCCCAACCCAGTTTCTTTTTTGACCCCCCCCCTTTTTTTTTGTAAGGCAGTTGGGGTTAAGTGACTTTCCCAGGGTCACACAACTAGTGCCAAGATTTGAACTCAGGTCCTCCTGATTCCAGGGCTGGTGCTCTATCCACTGCTCCACCTTACTACCCCCCAATGCAATTTCTAACAATAATACTTGACATTTGTACACCACTTTAGCGGTGATGGTGATTAACAATAGCTCATATTTATTGAGGGATTTAAAGTTTGAAAAGCACTTTCCTTACAACAAGCCTCTGAGGTATGTGGAAGTATTGTTATACCCATACTTCAGATGAAGAAAATGAAGCTCAGAGAAATTCTTCTAAGGTCACACAGCTAATAAGCTATGGGGCTGGGACTAACTTTCCCTTACACCAAGATGCTAAGCATCAATTTCAGAACAAGAGGGATGGTTAAGAACTAAAAAGCATTTGATATATTTCTCTCTGATCTAGACTACCAATTTCATGACATCCATTTACCCTAACTGTCTGTATAGAATGACTTTGTATTCCTTATTTCGCTGAAGTGAAGTGAACTGAGAGGAGGTGTGGACAACACAGTATGGGGTGAGTGAACTCTTAGTCGAGAGCAGCTAAAAGAATTCAATGTAAAATCATTGAGTCAACATTCATAATAAGACTTAAATATTCCAGAGGTAAGTCACACAAAGCAACTACTGCGTTAACAAGATACAGCCCTTCCCCAGAAAGAGACTAGCACAGTGTTTCCCTGTTGAGTCTCACAGTAGGCAGCCAACAAGCTTGTCATTGCCCAATACTGTGCCCAGCGCTGAGGATACAAATAGAAGCAAAAAAAAAAAAAAGAAAGATGACCCTGCCTTCAAGAAGCTTTCATTCTGGGGCAGGTAGGTGGCTCAGTGGATAGAACTCTGGCCTTAGAGTTGAGAGGACCTGAATTCAAATCTGGCCTCAGACACTTGACGTGACACTTACTGCTGTGTGACTCTGGGCAAGTCACTTAACTTTAATTGCCTCACAAAAAAAAAGTTTTCATTCTAATGGAGGAAGACAACACCTAACAGGCTGATGAAAAGCTAGGGCAGGAGAGAAAGAAGTTACCCACAGAAGGAGACAACGGGGGATGGAGGCAGTGATTTTGCTTTCCTAAAAGATGGAGTTAGTCACTCCAAAAACATTCACGATCCTGAACCCAAAGTATTCTGATAAAAAAGGAGAGAAAGAAAAATCAAAATCAATAAATAAAGGCAGAATGGAAACAACAAAAAGAAACAGCTGATTACTAACAAGCTGTCTGTCTTGTTAGAATCTTGGGTAACCCTGCCTCCTGTCTCATCCATGACTACTCTTATCTGGCAATGATGTCAGCCAGAAGTTGGGGTTATTCTCTATGCTTTAAGACGACTGGCAACAAGCCTGACAATCTGGCTGGGATTTTTTTTTTCTGGCTCTACAGTTAATGATGTCATCTCACAAGTGTTACTGTCAGGCAATCAATCAAAGGCTACTTATTGAGAGGTGGCTGTGGGGGATTCTAAAGGAGAGGAAGGAAGGCAAGATCCTTGTCACATTTCAGCTAAACTAAGGCTTCCTACCTTTTTCCTTTAGGTTCCATTCATTGGGTCAATGCTGAAAAGGATCGTAGATGTCATTTAGTCCAACTTCCTCAGTTTATGGATGGGGAAACTGAGGTCCATTGAGGTTAAGTGACTTGCCCAGGGTCATGGAGGTTTCAAGCAGCTGAGCTGAGATTCAGAACTAGTTTTTAACTCCGTATTCAGTATTATTTTCAGTATGCCAAATTGCCTTTATCCATTCTTTTTCCCCCCCATTCCTCCCTGTGTTCACATCTTAACTAGCCCCTACAACAGCATCATCCTTCAGGCAGAAAGGGTAGGGGTAATTGGTTATATGCTTTGCCAAGGAGACAGGGTTGTCAGACTGCAAAAAGAGGTGACTGTTAAGGTTCAGTATCTTATTTGGGGGCTGAAGATAAAGGAGGACTTTCCTCTGACATACTCCCACCCCTCCATACTCATTGCCTATGTTTCCAAGAGTAAAAGCCCAACCCAGAGTGTCAGAAAGCGCACCCAAAAGATGTCAGTTTTACTCATACAAAGCCCTTATCCAAAGGCCCTATCTGAAGCAGGAGCTACCTCTGCTATGATGAAATAAGGAATGGCCGAAGTGCCTGGTTGTTTCCCCAAGCCTTCCTTTATTATATTGGATTCTGCTGGGTTTAAAAAAAAAAAAAGCTCTACTCAGGCAAAGTGCTCCGGACAAAGTACCCAGCCATGGGGACCAATCTATGATTTCATCATCTCTAAGGGAACAGACATCTCAAGTTTTTCTCTAACATAGCTTTCCTTGGGGCTGTGCAGAGCACTGGGGTAGATTCCCTAAAAGGAGACTCCCTGGCTTCTAGGATTTGAAAAGTAGACTTTTCAGGTTGATGCTATATATAAAAGAACAAAGATAAAGCAGCAGGTTCTTATTTTCCCCATCTTCCTGCTCACTGCCTCATCACTATACCTCACTGTGTGTGCATCTCTGTGCCTCATCCATGTCTGTTCCTTGGATTATCAAAGGACTTTATTCTCCAGTTCATGTTTTGTAAATAAGCCAAGGGATAGAGCCACACTCCACTTCTGTGGCAGGGCCCTTGGACACCCTGCCCAGGAGAGTTATGGTTTTGAAGAGTATCTTTCCAGGTTTTGTGCTGCTCTGGTCCATAGAACAGACAGTTGAGAGACATATAATCTCCACCTCCACCTTACACACTCACAACCCCTGCCATCCCCACCCTTATCCGAGAGCCACCCAGAGACTGCTTGTTGAAGTTTTCAGTTTGTCAAACATGCCAATTATTGGATTTTCTGGGCACGTTTGCACAAAGCTTCCCTCCTTAAAACAGTAGGCAGGACACACCCCAGCACCCTGTTTGTCATACTCTCTCTTTATCCTTGGGGGCAAAGCTCATTTCCAAAAACTGTGAGATTCAGTCTGAAAGAACAAAACAGAAACCCAGGCTCTAAGTGAGTTTTAGGGTCAATAAAAAAGAAAACCATGAAACAAGAAACCTGATCTTCCTATTACATCAGGGTGTATACATTCATTTATATACACAAGCAAGCAATCAACAAAAATGATTAAGTGTCTTCAAGGCACCATGGTAGATGTCCAGGGTACAAAGACAAAAAAGGAACACGCACTCCAAAATAGTAAGTTTACCCTAAATGGGTTACAAAACCGTTTTTCTCTATCAATGCTTGCTGTAGTCAAACCCCCCTCAGCCCCTACCCCCAAGGGGACATCTGTGCTTTTAAAAAATAATGGAGAAATGAATGGAAATGAGAGACGCTGACTTGAAATGTATACAAGGGTATTTTTCATACAGTTTGTTTACAATATTATCAGACATTGTCAGAAGGCTACCAATCTGGGAAGAAAATCTGCTGTGATAATGTGTGAATAAACTCAGCTAGAACGCTAAGCATTTATATTCTTAGGGGACTGAAAACTGGGAAAGGTCTCTCGTTCTAAGTGGGGATTGGATGTGTTATAGCCACTGAAGCTTCAGGTCCCTGGAGACCCAATACTCTCAAAACATCAGCTGCAGGCAAAAGAAGAGCAGATAATTTGATATCTAATCCATTAATATTAATCTTTTTCACTACAGTTTCCACCCCTTTGACCGATCATCCTTCCCTTCCCTGCTGTGTAGAGTTTCAGTGGGAGACAGTAAGACTGACAAGGTTGTTTCTGTATCTTCTCTAATGCCACTAAGAAAATCATTAGATTGTCTTTGAAAGGATTCTGAGTAACCTGAGCTAATAGCTGAAGTACATTAATGGTTTGCTGTAAGCTCTTTAGTCATTTTGATCTGCATTTTTTTTTTAAGTAAACTGCACCAGACTGGTGGTGATTAAAAGGGAGAGCAATGGAATAATTTTTTTACGTCAACCTTAATGAAAAAGGAAGACCCTCTAATTACAGCCTATCAAAACCACACTAGGTGAAAGTTTGAGTAGCAGCTTTTGAAGGAGTATGTAAGTTAGAAAGTAAATTACCACCATACCTTTGTTCTTCCTATTAATCATCCAAAAGCAGGCTCAAAGTGTCTATTTGGACATGGTGCTAAGTAAAAGGAGCTCCAGACAAAGTCTCTGCTCTCTGAGAACTCCCAGTATGAGAAAGACTGAGTGACTCAGTCGGACTGACCCATACAGAACTGCCCAGTATATAGACACAGTAGCATGGAAGCATTATGAAGCAGATGAAGGAAAGTTAGTCAAGTGTTAGATTATATATAGTTGACAAGTAAGTATATTTTAGGGGTAGAAGCTTGTCCAGGGTCATACTGTCTATAGAAAAGGAAAGACATAAACCCAGGCATTTCTGACTCCAAGGCTAGCATCTCTATCCTGTAAAGCAGTGGTTCCCATTTAGTGGTTTGATGCAGGCTAGCTGCAATGGTCCAAGGGCTTAAGCTAAAAATTCTTTAATGGTGCCTTAAGCAGTAAATAATTTCTTATGAATACTACCAGTAAAAAAAAATGAATATTACCAGTAGTGTATTAAATTACTCTAGGGGTTTGCAACACATTTTTATCGTTGTTATTGAATGAAAAGGGATTGTAGAACAAAAAAGGTGGGAATCTGCTCTCTCCCATACTTTCTCTCTGCTGTACTTTCTAGCTTTTGGAAAAATCTGGAAACACAAAACAAAAAATAAGACAGTTCCTGCCTTCAATGAGCTTATATTCTACCAAGAAAAAAAAACTATGAAGCCAGATAAGTATAATACGAGGTAAAGTGTGATGGAAACAAAGGATAGTTCCCAACAAAATACACTAAAAAAACTGAGGGAAGAAATACTTTTTGTTAGGGCAATGGGGAAGGCTTCATGGAGGAGTAAACATCTGAGCTAAACTTCGGTTGAAGAGAAGGATTTTAAAAGAAAAAAAGAGGAAAATTGGAGATGGCTTTTGCAAATACATGGAGAAATGGCCCATTTTAATTTTATCCTAGAGTCAAAAGGGAGCTATCAAAGTCTTTGAATAGGAGAGTGAAGTGCTCAGATCTACACGTTAGGAAGACTACCTTGGCAGTTATACAGAGGGTGGACTGGGGAGGAGATTCAGCAGAGGAAGAAAGAATAGTTAGGGGCCTGTTATAATGGTTCAGTTGAGAAATTATGAAGACTAAGAGTGTGAGAAGAGGAAACAGACTCAAGAGATATAATTGTGCAGGAACATTGCACAGGATTTGGCAACTATAGATATATAGGTTTTCCCAGCTCTTTCTGAAAAAAGCCGAAATCCCTGTCAAGGAACCAGCAAACAACAACCACAAAACAAAACACCAATCTCATTGGCTCAGTCTGGCTACCAACACTTTTTTATCGCCCTTGGAGAAAATCTGCAGCCTGAGATGCCTGCATCTTTAGAGCAAAAAGCAGTTCAACTCTGCATCTAATGCCCTTAGGGTTCCTCTTTTCTCTGAACTCCTCTTTCTGGTCCAGGAGAAGAAGAAAAGGCCTTTCAGTCAGAGACATCATTCAATTTACAGTGATTTTCCATATATTGCCTATTTTCATTCTCAGAAGACTAGACCAGGTAATAG
Organism: Phascolarctos cinereus; assembly: GCF_003287225.1. Lineage (NCBI taxonomy): Eukaryota > Metazoa > Chordata > Mammalia > Diprotodontia > Phascolarctidae > Phascolarctos > Phascolarctos cinereus. The sequence goes on along the minus strand of NW_027555958.1, from coordinate 140,492,108 downwards.
TCCTTTACTAGATAATTGGGGAGGACAGACAGCAGAGGAAGAAAGAATAGTTAGGGGCTTATTATAATGGTTCACTTGAGAAATTATGAAGACTAAGAGTGTGAGAGGAGAAAGTAGACTCGAGAGATATAATTGTGCAGGAACATTACACAGGATTTGGCAGGCAACTCTGAGGGACTCAGGCCTCCAGTTTTAAAAATCATGTTTCTTCCTTCTCTCAGATAGGTTGTGGGAGGTGGGGAAAGGCACTGAGACACACCAAAACCCTTGGGACAAGGTCTTTGCGCCCAACATAATGGAATTCCCAGCCCTTTATATGAAGATATGCCAACAAAAGTCTGAAAAGGGCTTTTTGAGTTAGACCTTTAGATCAGCAAAGATATTGAAAAATACTTAAAGCACTTTCCTACCTTTCCAGTCTTCTCACACCTAACTAACTCCCCTCTACGTACTCTGAGATCTAAGGACACTGACCTCCTTACTACTCCTCAGACTTGATAGTCCATTTTCACTGGCTGCCCCCATGCTTGAAGGCTCTCCCACATCAGCTCTGTCTCTGGTCTTCCTTGATTTCCTCAGGTCCTGTTGAAATCCAAACTTCTGCAAGAAGCCTTTTCTCATTTCCCTTAATACTGGTGCCTTCCCTCTGCAATTATTTCCTATTTATCCTGTGTGGACCTTGATAATACATAGCATTTTGCATGTTGTCTTCTGCATTAGACTGTGAGCTCCTTGAGGGCAGGGACTGGGTTTTGCTTTTCCTTTATATCCCCAATGCCAGTGCATAGGGCCAAGCACACTGTTGTTATTCAGTCCTGTCCAACTCTTAGTTACCCTATATGAGGTTCTCTTGGCAAAGATGCTGGAGTGGTCTGCCATTTCCTTCTCCAGTGGAGTAAGTCAAACAGAGGTTAAGTGACTTGCCCAGGGCTCACACAGCTAGTAAGTGTCTGAGGCTGGATTTGAACTCAGGTCTTCCTGACTCCAGGCCTGGCGCTCTATCCACTGAGCCATCTAGTTGCCTCTAGCACATAGTAGGTTCATAATCAATGCTTGCTGACTTGAACAGGACTAGGCCAAAGGTTAATGTCTCCTGTCAATATTGTACCAATTATCTCTCCAGTGTAATAGAAGACAATTGGTTTAATTACTGTTGTCTAAGACTGCTGTATCTCCACTTAAAGTCACAGGATCATAGAAGATCATAGGATCATAAAGCTAGAAGAAACCTTAGAGGACATCAGGCCCAGCCTTCTCATTTTACAGATTAAGAAGCTGAGGCCCAGAGAAGTTAAGTCTCCCCAAGGTCAGAAAGGTAATAAATGCCTGAGCTGGGATTTGAAACCCGTTTTTTTTTCCTGCTCTAAGCGGAGGGGACTACTCAATACACCACACTACCTCACTGCCTCTCACGTCTCATTATGGTAAAGAAGTGATCTTTTGTTCTTGAAAAAGGACCTACCAAGATGGAAGGGCTTTGTACACGGGCCCAGCAACAGATTTTAATGTAAGGCTTACTAAGCTAAAGACTACTGACCATAGGAATATTTCTTCAAACTCAGCAGAAAAAATGAGAGCTACCCAAGAACCATCTGTCATAAGAAGTAAGGCAAAAAAGGTCTGAAAAAAACCTCTTGAGTATAGAATAGGAAGGTTGCAAACTAATTTTTCATTTGAAATCTGGGTTTTAAGGCCCTTGGCTTCCATTGAAAAAAAGTGATACGTTCTCAGGATGTGGTGATCTCCAAGAAAGCAGAAAGGTCCAATTCTGTAATAAATGAGGAGAGAATCTCATTTTCCAAGTGTTTTGCTTCAAATGGAAGGGAAAGATTCTGTCTTGAGGACACAGCATTCTGTTTTCCTTCCTTTCTGAATTCAGCACACCAGCTCTTCAAGCAGAAGTTGGGACATTTTCCAAATAATGTGCAAACTGCATAAAGATTGGGATGGGGCGAGGAGTTGCATTTCTACCTCTGTCCTCCCTTGACTTTTGTTCCTGAAAACTCAGCATCTATTCTCAAAATCACTCAGCTCTTCTTTGGGGAACTATGACTATATGCAGTGAAATTCTGTAGTTTTGCAGTCAAAACCTTAGCTATAGTGATGGGATTCGGCCTGGGAGGGAAAAGGTCCAAGCACTACCCTGGGAAGTCTTCCGTTGACCTAAGCTCTGGCACAAAGCCCTTCCCTTCTCTTGTTTTCCTCCACCCCACTCTGCTCTCATGGTCACTGTTTCTAGGAGGCTGCTTTGCTGTTTTCCATTTTTAATGACTTCATTCACAGTCCAGTGGGCGAGCCAGCTTACAGCTAACATTCGGTCCCAGCCACCCTGTGGAGTCACTGGGAAGTTCACCACAGCCGGGTTAGGGAAATTTCCTAAAGCCCCCTTGTTAGAAGCTCTGCCAAAGGGCTCGGATGAGAACATTTATGTCCCAAGGCCAGCACCGAGAACTAGGGAAAGGGACAGGACAGGAAAGGGAGCTCAGACAAAAGGGGAAGAAGCCTGGTGATTACATTTCCACCCAAGAAAGACAGTGCCTGACCCCCCGGGGATTCATCCGCCTTTTGCTCTGGTGACGTGTTTCTCATATCCAGACTTTCTTCTCTTGTGATATCTGTGCTTTCTCAGAACCCTGTGCTTGGGCCAACTGTTTGGTTGGCCAGTTATGAATTTTATGTACCAAATATGATCCCATCTTCAAAGAATGTGAAGTACCCTCCGTGCAGAGCCTCAAACCCGGCTCGATGGATAGGGCAGTGAATAGTATGTTGGACTTGGAGTCAGGAAGACTTTAGTTCAAATCCAGCTTCAGACACTTACTAGTTATGTGATCCTGGTCTAATCCTTTAACCTCTGTCTAACCTCAGTTGTCTCATCTGCAAAATGCGAGTAATAATTTCCCAGGGTTCCTGTGAGGATTAAATAAGTTAATATTTGTGAAGTGCTTTATAAACCTTAATATATAACATAAATTAAAAAAACATATATATATATATATAATAAGCCTTACATAACATAATAAATAAATGATATCTATGTCTATATTATTTTTGCAAGGCAGGTATAGAGTCTGGGAGGGAAAGTAGTCAGCAGCCACAGTACTCCAGAGTAGAGTGTAAGCCCAGTCTCATTTCTGTATTTGTATTCCCAGGCTACCAATACCTGGTACATAGTCAATTCTGAAAGATTGCTTGTTTGCTTAATTAGGCTTTGGGCCTCTTTGTACTACATTTATCTTTCCTTCAGAAGAGCCATGATTTCATCACTGTGGATATCCCCTCCACTGCTCATCTCAACTTCTCTATGCTTTAGCAGATCATCTCATTTAACTCAATTGCACCAGAATTTATTACATGCTTACTCTATACTTGATATTGTTCCCCTCCCCCCCAAAAACCCCCAAAATGCATTCTTCTGTCAAAGACCTTATATTCTACTGGGGGAACTACCATGTACATAATAGATTTAGCAGACACAAAATATACCCAAAGTAAAATCGAATTTCATTTGGGGGCAGTAGTAATGATGCACTGAGGGATAGAGGAAGGGGGATGATGAGGAAAGACCTGGTATGGGAAGTGGTACTTAAGCTGAGGTAGGGAGGAAGGATATTTCAAACATGACGGATAAATGGAATGTCACGTAGGAGGAACTTTGAGTAGTCCATTTTGGCTGGCATATTCTAGCACTCTACACTGGGATTGTGAAAAGAAGTAAAGTCAGTCAACAAGCACTTATCAAATAACTATGATGCCCCAGGAACTGTGCTAAGAGCTAACAATACAAAGAAAGGCAGGGGGGGAAAACCAACTTCCCCCCACCTCCTCCAATTCACAGACACGTAAATAATGTACAAAAGAGATAGATACAGAATAAATGGGAGATAATTTGTGGCTCGTGGTTTAGGTTTTGATGCCTTAGAATGAGTGTAAATAGCAACCGTTTTCAGTTCAGGCCAAAAACTTTGAGGGTGTTCCCTTCTCACAGTGATTTTTTTGTGATGGCAAATCAGGCCGTCCTTTGTCTCAGTTCTTACCTAACCCTTAGTCATTGAATGGGTATTGCTTCAGACAAAGTGAAATAGTCTTTAAATACCAAGCAAAGGCATTTGTATTACCTTAGAAGTGAACAGGAATCACTGAAGTTTTTTGGGCAAGGGAGTAGTAACAGGGTCATAACTGTGCTTTAGAAATATCATATTGGCAGCTGTGTGGGAGAGATCAGAAGCAAGACCTCCAATTACAGAGAATATTTAATGGCCCGGGTGAGACGTGGTAGGGACCTTGATTATCACAGTGACCATGTGACTTGAAGGGAGGGGATAATGCAACAGATGGGATGGGGACAGAGTTGCCTGACTTGGCAAATAATTGCAAATAAAGATGAGGTTGGAGGGAGTGTGCACATGGAGGTGAGTAAAGAATCTAGGATGACTCTAGAACCAGTGTGAATTGTTAGGATTTCCCAACAGAAGTAGGGAAATTAGGAAAAGGGATCGGTTTTAGGGACAAAACAATGAGTTCTGTTTTGAACTTTGAGGCTTTAACATTAATTAAGCAATATTAAGTGCCTACTTTGGGCTAGGAATATCCACATAATATTCAATAAGTAGTTAGAACTTCAGAATGGAGTATAGATCTAGGGAGTCATCTGCATAGAAATGATAACTGAACTTGTGAGAGTTGGTCTGATCACTAAGAGAGGTAGTAGAGAGAGAAAAGAAAATGGCCCAGGGCAGAGCTCTGGTATATAACTGCAATTAGGGATAGGGCGTGGAGTAAGAGCCAATTAAGGAGATTTAGGATTTGTTAGATAGAAGATTAGTGAGGAGAAAGCCCTGTCAATCCAGGGAACAGAAAGTATCCAGGAGGAAGAGGTTTGTCAACAAGAATCAAAAGCTACACTGCTGTCCTGGGTGAGGACGGAGAAGAGGTCATTGAATGGAGCAGTCAGAAGCTCATTCGCTACTAAAACAGTTTCAATCTTTAATCTGGTGGGGCTGGAAGTCAGATTACTATGAATTAAGAAGGGAGTGGAAGATAACAAAGTGGAGACCAAAAAGTGCAGACCTGGATTTTCTAGAAGTTGGCTATGAAAGGGAGGAGTTTTAAAGGAAAAGTTCTAAGGAATGGAAAGGTCTAGTGAAGTTTTTTTTTTAAATGGAGGAATAGCACTAGATATATTTGTAGGCAGTTGGGAAAGAACCAGTGAATAAAAAGATTTAAGATTAGAAAAACAAAGGGGAATTTGGATGGGGCAAGTTCTGTTGAGGATACCAGAGTGGATGGGATCAAGTAGAGAGGTGGAGGGTCGGGGTGACCTTGACAAGAAGGGCCACCTCTTCCTCAGAAACTGGAGCAAAGAAGGAGAGAATAGAGAATGATGTTGAGAGGACCTGAGATATAGAATGGAGGTGAACAGTGGATCCAATATAGATGACCTCAATTTTCTCGGTAAGTGATATTTGTGGTTATATGCTGAAAAGACGAGAGAAAAGGGGATAGAAGAGGCTTGAAGAGAAAAGAGGAAGCCCTCCTCTGGCCCAGTGTGGTTTTGAGGCATGAGAGAGATGTACTGGCCTAAATATTCAACAGCCAGACTTCTGGTAATAATACTGCATTTAATCTGAGTTCTGTTGCTTTTTACTGTTAGACTCTGACTAATTTTTTTGTTTTGTTGTTTTGCAAGGCAATTGGGGTTAAGTGACTTGCCCAGGGTCACACAGCTAATAAGTGTCAAGTGTCTGGTTTGAGACTGGATTTGAACTCAGGTCCTCCTGACTCCAGGGCCGGTGCTGTATCCACTGCACCACCTAGTTGCCCCAGATTCTGACTAACTTTAACAACTGTGAATAGCCAACATAAACTTATTCTCTGTTGCTACTAGGCATTTTGACATTGGTTACCTTCAGAAATCATTGACTGAGGACTGACTTATTGGGCCAGCTTGGCCAGCTTCCTTCTCCCAACATGGCAGAAGTGAAATAGTTCAAGGAACTTACAGAAAATTGTTAATATAATGACAGAAATTGTCAATACCAAATGTAATTTAGAATGCCACTCCCTTAAATGATCCTTGTAATGTCATAATTTCAGTAATGTCCTTTCATTCCTACTCTTAAGATATTTACTGTTCAGTAAGTTCAGCTGAACTATACCTCAGTTCCCCCCATCCAGTGATTTTGCCTTGTGGGGAGCCTATCTCAAGCTGGATCTCAGCTTCTAGTGTCCTTGCCATCTTCCATTGGGATTCATGGCACGGAAGGCAAAACAGCCAGAATAAAGTGGCTTTCCTTGCCCAGATTGCCAAGGGCCACTGGGGTCTCATGACCAGAACTCACTACCTCATACTGCCTCCTCCCTCTCTCCAAATGTATAAGAAGCTTTTGCATGGGTCTTGGAGTTGGGAAATCCACTGGACATCCCCCAGGGTGGCAGGTTTGTTACTCTATTATCTCAGTTAAAGATGCTTTATTCTTCAACTCATGGTTTTGAAATATTTTGGGACTTAACAGAACCAACCAATGTCTACAAAGTCCTTTTCTGGTGCCTCATTGTGATGGGATGATCCTAGGTTCAAGCTTTCAAAGGTTCTGCCATGCTAGGACGGCTTTTATAGAGCAGGCAATAGACTACGTTTGCTTCTGGAAGACCAGCCTAAATTTGAAGCTCATTTCCAGGATGCTGGCCACTTGATGATGAATTCTTTGGCCATGATAATTCATCAAAGAAAGAAAAAATACAAAATGACACTTGGTCCTATGATGTTCTTTCTTCTTTTGCAGTGATGGAGTTAGAGGGTGGTAAGAATCACAGTGATATCTAGAGAAAGAACTATGGAGTCTGAATACAGATCGAGGCATACTATTTTGTCTTTTTTTCCTTTCTCATGGTTTTTCCCTTTTGTTCTGATTCTTGTGTGTGTGTGTGTGTGTGTGTGCACGTGCGTGTGTGCATGCGCTACTCAGCGCACAGTTTTGGTTTTTTTTAGTTGCTTAATGTATATGCCTATTTGGAATAACAAATACATTAATAAATGCATGAATAAAAAATCATTTATTAAGCCCATACTATCTGCCAAGGACTGTACTGAGTGCTAGGGACACACATACCAAAAGCAAGATAACACTTTCCCTCAACGAGGGAAGGACACTAGAAGCTGAGATCCAGCTTGAGATAGGCTCCCCACAAGGCAAAATCACTGGATGGGGGGAACTGAGGTATAGTTCAGCTGAACTTACTGAACTTTTTTTTAAAATTAATTAATTTTTAGTTTTCAATATTCACCTCCATATGCTTTTGAGTTCCCAATTTTCACCCCTTCCTCAAGATGGCATGCAGTCTGATAGGCTCTACATCTTATTCTTCTTTCAAAACATGACTAATGTGAAAGTGTGTTTAATATGATTGTACATGTATAGCCTATATCAGATTGGATGCTGTCTTGGGGAGAGGGGAGGGGAGGAAGGAGAGAAAAATTTGGAACTCAAAATCTTATAAAAGTGAATGTAGAAAACTAAAAATAAATAAAGAACAAAGCAAAGAACAAAAACAAAAACAAACAAAAAAAGAATTACAGTGGTTAGGCCCTTTACCAACATTAACTTAGCTGTTGGTACTCCAAATATGAGATTGTTGCCAGTGCCCAACAAGTACACAAAACACTATTTATCTTGACAATCTTGCTCAGTGAAACTATGAAACTGACACAGAAAAAAAGTACTCAGAACCTGAAAAACAATTTATACTGCGACAAAAACATTATGAAAACAAACAACTTCAAAACAGTTAAAAATTATGATCAACTCAATGATCAACCATGATTCCAGAGGACTGATGATGAAGAATGCTACCCACCTCCTGACAGAGAGGTGATGTATCAAATGAATACACAGAATGAAACGCATGGTTTTTGTACATGGACAACTTGAGAATTTATTTTGCTTGATTGTGCATATTTGTTACAAGGTTTTGTTTTGTTTCATTTTGTTTTTTCTTTTATCTTAGTGTTGGAGGGAAAAGGCAGGAAGGAGAGAAAATAAATGCTTGTTAATTTTAAAAATAAAAAATACAAAAATAAGAAATTACCATTAAATAGGAGGCTAGTTCACAGATTCTTTTGAGACCTACATGGCAAATGAAAGAGTTGGTTTTATCATGCATCAAAAGGCAAAAATAAACATTATTTTAGAAGCTACTTCATCATCTTATATAGCTTATGATAAATATTTTACAAAAGACTATTTTGAAAAGATTTGAAATTTTTTTGCACCAAAATCTATTACAAGGGATGAAGAGATGGAGAAATTCCATGAAAAATTTTACAATATTGTCCAAATTAAATAAAAATACTATAATACTTCATGATTTCAATGAAGAGGTAAAAATAGTGTTTTCATACAGTGAAAAATATGTTGGAAAACATAGTTCAGGAGTAAGAAATGAGAAAGACCAGGGATCAATAGACTAATAGACTATTATTGTTGTTGTTGTCCACTCATCAGATTCTTCCTGACCTCATTGGGGGTTTTATTGGCAGAGAAACTGGAGTGGTTTGTCTTTTTCTTCTCCAGCTCATTTTACAAATGAGGAAACTGAGACAAACAGCATTAAGTGACTTGCCCAGGGTCACATAGCTAGTAAGTGTCTGAGGCCAGATTTGAATTCACAAAGATGAGCCTTCTTGACTCCAGACCTGCTTTATCCACTGCACCACCTAGCCATGCATAGGCTATTATAAACTTGTATGTGTGTGTATAATATTTTCTTCAAGGAGAAATTTGGGAAGTGCTAGATAGTGCAATCACTAAATACCATCACTTGAATGACTAGGAGGAATTTCTTCATTTGTAAAATCTACAGAGGAGAATAGTTGAAAATTTTGAAGTATTTTCTCAAAAAAATAAAACAGAAAGAAAATTCAAGTTTACAAAAAGCTTGGCAAGGGAGCCAACTATCTCAAAGGCATTTAAGGATGAACCTAGAAGACAAATGATAAATAGGAAAAAAATAGAAAAGATGAGTGAGTGTGTGTGTGTGTGCACACACATATATATGTGTGTAGACATATATGTGCATATATATACACGCAAACATATATGTGTGTGTGTATATATATATATATATATATATATATATATATATATATGTCAAGAGCTTTATAATATACTCTTTTCCATTAAGGCCAGTGAGGCCACAGAGGTGGCCTCTAACATAAGGTATGAGGTATGAGACAGGAAGAGGTAGGTTTTAGCAGATTCTGTCTTAGAGCGTATCTTTAATGTCATATAATTGACTGAGTTATAAAACAAAGAGACACATGATTGTCAGTGCTATTTGCCAGTGTCATGGAAGATACACAGTGAAAAGTCCAAATGCATAAAGCCCTAGATTATCCTAATTACAGGTTGTCCTAAAGGAGTTTCATAATCACTCAAAAGAGTTTGGCCTAATTGTTTACGTAGGACTATGAAATGCAGTTGGATGAATAACCCATATAGTTGGTCCATTAGCACATATACCTTGGAGAAATTAAAGATGGATAATGAACTGAACACAGAATTAAACAGGAGGAGTACAAGAGACTGGAATTGCAGAGTTCTTTAATGACCCCAAGCTTCTTCCTAAATCAAAGGCCCATCTTTTTAACATCAGTATTCTTCCAGTGATGCTGTATGGCTGTGATTCATGGTATGTCACAGTTTCTGAAGAAAGTTGAGGGTCACCCTAAGGTTGGTGGAGAGGTACATTGTGGGAGTAAGTATGCTACCACATATTAACTTATTCACATAAAATTCAATAAATTCCATTTAAACCAAAGTAAACATGATGCCACCACCAACCATCATGTAACTTATCCAGCCAGGAGACCATCAGAGTGTTGAAATAAAATACCATTAGCAAGTATTAAGCATATCTACTGCTTATTCATATATGGATTTCTAATAAAGTATTCCTTAGTGTCACTGGATAAATAAGCATGAATTATCATAAGCAAATGTACTGATAAAGGAAGAGAGGTCGCTATTAATTGACTATGCAGCTTCCTTAATAGTGGCAAGTGTAGGACAAGGTGCCAATTATGTCCGAGAGTGTTTGCAGCCAGTTAAAGTTCAGAAAGGCAGGATGATGAAAGACCAAGCTGCAAATTCATCAAACCATCAACTTACTTGATACTCTATTTCATTGTTAATGGAGACATATCAAAAAGTAATGAATTTCACGGAGAAAATTAGTTTCCCATATGAAGAAATCCTAGCTAAACAACAAAAGGGTATGAGAGAGAATGAGATACCAAGTGGATATGAAAGGGAGAAGTAAAAAATCCAGTTACGAGAAGTCTTTAAGTGGGTGTTGAGAATGTGTGACACAGAATCAGTCACTAAACAAAGAAAATCCCCACTGGAGATTGTTTAAAAACAGAAGATGCCAAAGCATCCCATGATCCATCAAGAATCCCTCCTCTGTAAATCACACTTGTAAATTCCTTTTGTTCACTTTCAATGCCTAGAATTCCTTATATTCCAACTGATAAAAATTATGTATCCTGAAATAATGTTCCTTAATCTTATTAGAAGGCTCATTCAGAAATTCTGACCTGGGCTGGACAACTATCTCATTGTGATTTTTTCTGGATTTCTCCACCAGGATTTGGTCTGGTGCATTTTCTAGATCTGTTTGGAGGAGTTATAATCAGGAGCTCAGCTACAATCCTTTTTTCTCCTCTGCCACCTTGTTTCTGCCTCCCCCAGTGGCAGGATTTGAACTCAGTTCTTCCTACATCTGTGGCCAATTCTGAGAAAGAGCCCAAGTTTATTCATCACAAAGTTCCTATATGCATTTATCAGGCTTGCAGAATAAAACAAATTATATGGAATATTCATGTTAACTGAAAGACTGAAGAAAAAGCAGCAAAAGGAATGAACAGATAGCTCTGTTTCCTCTTTGTAATCAAGACTGCATGTTCCCATAAGTAAGTACAGAAAAATAGCAGTTGCAATTAGTACATTGACCTTTCCATGAGATTTTCCTTGGTGGCTGATAAATATTTCTTTCATAGTCCTCCAAGTGGAATTTTAGAAACTTTTGTGGACCTACAAGCTAAAGTGATTACATCGAAAAGACTTGAAACAGTCACCATCCACTAAGAACTTGCAATTTTTTTTCCCAGAATATCTTTATCTTAATGACCTTTATATCAGCATCTGGGCTATCCAAGTCTTGATAAATGAAATTCTTGAATTCTCCATGCTGAAAATAAACCGTCAATACAATAATGATAAACGTCCATTTGCAACTGCCATCATGCCACAGGTCTCACATCGGATATCACTCCATTGATTTCTCTAAACTGATACATCCTATGCCCTTTCTTGATCTCAACTCTCAGGACACACTTCCTTGTCTACAAAACAGTTCATTAGCTGAAGAATGGAGTTTGTATTAAGCAAATATATAGATGGCCAAAGGTTTTTCAGTATTTAGATCATGGAGATTATTACAACTAGGAGCAGAAAGTTGGTGTAATCATGGGACAGTGATGAGATCAGTCTTTCTAGAGTAGAGGAGATTATACCCTGGGGTTAGTGGCACTGCAACTAGTATCAGGTGACTTGGGTTTGAGTCTCAGCTCTACTACTTACTGAGTGACCTTGGGTAAGTCACTTCAACCTCAATTTCCTCATCTGTAAAATGAGAATAATAATAGTTATACTATGTCCTAAACAAAGTAGTTGTGAGTATTAAATCAAATGAGATTATACACACATACACATACACACACACACACATATATATATAAAATTCTAAATAACTACTAAGTATTGTTATATATGTGACTTGTTCAGAAGTAGGGGAAAATCAGTTCAAATATGTGTTATAGTAGAACTCTAGGAGAAAGAAAGCAGGAAAAGGTATGAGGAGTACCCAAAGCTTGTCAGTTATCTCCCCAGTCCATCAAAGAGGGTAAAGGCATTCACTTGACCTGGTGTGAGAAACCTATGAGTACATCTAGCAACGCTTGGGGTGCTACTGACTGAGTGTAGGTGTGGTTGTTGTTGTGGTTATCGGCCCTCTGTGAAGAGGACTATGACATCATGGGGTGACGTCCTGACTTGTGAATGAGTTGGTTTTAAGTGAGGGAGAGCTGCACAAAGTCATCAACTTCATTTTTTCTTCCAGACTCATCAAAGTCTAGTGGCAAGACAAAAGGCAAGGTGACTGGTGATGACCCAGAATGCACTGGATGACGTTGGCGTCTTTGACGTCTGACCAAGCCATAAGTGTGCTGTAACACCTACTTCAGCCGTCTTCGTGGCCATTGGAGCAAATTGTTCTCATCTGCCCATTCCGCCGGGGGAAGTCTTCATACACTTGGGGTAGTTACGCCCTTAACTTGATAATGAGTTTGAGGTCTGTTGGTTACACTCAATCCGGTCTAGGCTGTCTGCTGAGACAGTTTTACTGGAGTGTGGCTGCTGTGCATGCTACAGCATCTCGAAGCCACAGGTGAGGGTTTGATGCCAGATAAACGCCTTGAAAAGGGCTTGGTAAGCCCTCCTACCAGAGGTGCCGGTCTTCCTTGAATACCCTATTATACCCCACGAGTATAAAAGAAGAAGAGAGAAGGGACTATGGATTGAGAACTTAGGAAATGGCAGTCTATCAACAAGCATTTATTAAGCTCCAACTGTGTGCCAGATATTGTGCCAGGCTCTAGCCTACGAAGAATGAAACAATCCCTATTCTCAGGGAGTTTACATTCTGATAGGGGAGAAAACAAATGCACATATACAGAGGGTTCCAGAAGTCTTAGTTTAGGGTTAAGCTATTAAAGCATAACATTAAAGCATGTGAAGCTTTCTATTGGCTTTAAAATTGATCTCTTTGCTTAAGTTTTTTCTCCATTCCCATCTGCCCTCCTTACAACTGCTAAAGTGATTTTCCTAAAAAACATATCTCAGTAAGTACTTCTCTATTCAATAAACTTCAGTGACTCCCTAGTGCCTCTAGGATCAAATATAAACTCTGGCAACCACGAAGAGTCAAACTTGACTGAAATGACTCAACAAACAAACCCGACTTACTTTTTTTTTTTTAGGCAATTGGGGTTAAGTGACTTGCCCAGGGTCACACAGCTAGAAAGTGTCAAGTGTTTGGTCTGAGGTCGTATTTGAATTCAGGTCCTCCTGACTTCAGGGCGGGTGCTCTATCCACTGCGCCACCTAGCTGCCCCTCCCAACTTACCTTTTCAGATACATTAGACCTTACTACCCTGCTTCATGTATGCTGTGGTACAGCCAGAGTGCCCTTCTTGCTGTTGCTGCCCTGCGCCCTCGCAGTGATTGTCCCTCATCTCCATCTCTTATAATCCCTAGTTTTCTTTAGGAGATAGTTTTAGTGCCACCTTCTACATAAAGCTTTTTCTGGTCCCTCTCACTCAATTGCTAGTTGTTTCTATTGAAGTAATGAGGACCATATCTATCTATATGAGTAAAGAGGAGACAGATTGGAGAGATTATATGAAAAGAGAAATGACAAGATTGGGCAATTGATTAAATTTGTGGGGTGAGCGAAGATGAAGAACCTAGAATGACGGAGGGGTTTAAATCTGGGCTGACTATAACAATGACAGTGACCTTGACAAAAATAGGAAAGTCTGAAACCGAGGGATGGGCTTTGTGGAAAAGATAATGGGTTCAATTTTGGATAGATTGAGGTTGAGATGTCTATGGAACACCCACTTTGAAATATGCAATAAGCAATTTGTGACATGTAATCAAATCAATACTACCATTGCTCCAGGAAAGATCTGTTAATTGGCTGTCTTTTATGTTTGTCTTCCCCCATTAGAATGTAAATTCCTTGAGGGCAGGGTTCTTTTCTTCTTTTCTTTTCTTCCTTCCTTCCTTCTTTCCTCTCTTTCTCTTTCTCCTTTTTTTTCCCTTTCTTTCCCTAACATTTAGCGTAGTGCCTGGCACATAAGCCTAATAAATGTTTATTGACTGACAATGCTTTTAAGCTGGATATATAGATCTGGGGGTCCTCAACAAAGAGAGATGAAAATTAGGGAGTGAGTGTGAGGGAAGATGGGCTTCCTGATGGGGATTCTCAGAGCTAATTCTGTGTTCAAAGTAAGTTTTGAGCTGTGGGTGAGATACCTTTGGATACTATGCAGCTGGTACAGAGATTGTTCAGTACTGGGTCTTAGTGTCATTCTCCATGACATAGTTTATGATTTTGGGACCTATGATGATAAAGCCCTGGCAGACCCGAGTTCTTTGGTTGGAATAATTTGAGTCTCTAGTACATACAATGAAAGAACAGCATTAGTGGCAGGCAAGTGGCAAAGAACTTTCTGAGTGGGATAGAGGCAGATTATGAAGGGTTTATAGAGAAATCTAAACTGGAGTTTAGAGCTGAGGCAACAGGTAAAAAGAAATTACTGAGGGCTTTGGGGCATGATAAAAGGGAAACAATTTCCTTTCTATAGATTTGAGAATAGAAGAGCCTGGGGGCAGGGAAATAATCAGCAGAAGGCAGCATAGGTGAAGGGAAACTTCCCCAGGCAAATATAGTACCAAAATAATTTGGTTTTCCTCTTGACTATTATGCATAATAAAGATGAATGTGGTTTAGGTGGATGGAGAACACGGACTTCACTTCCATAGTTTATCTCCTCTCTCACCCCCCACCCCCAAGGCCTTAAATTCATTTGTGGCTAAATCCAAAGAGGGTACATTTGGAGGGTACATAGAATTGGCTAAGTGTAAGTAAAGTTGTTATCTGTAACATAAGGCTTTATTCTCTAGCCCAGACTTGGGATAGAATAGGACCTAACCTCAGCCTTACAGAGACAAAGGGGTAACTCTGCCTGGTTGTTGTCGACTGGACACGAGAGCTATAACTAAAGAATTAACAGACTAAAGACCCAGCAAGGATGAAACCCCAAACCTGGGGAACAGTAAGCCCAGACAAGAGGCACAAGTAATCTTTAAGAAACAAGTTTATGGAGCTACCCCAGATGTAAAGTTTTCTGTGGGTCTACATTCACTCCAGCTGATAGCCCATGAGCAAAGGCATTTAATGAAATAGCAGGACATCTGTTTAGCAATCCCACAAAGTACTTTTAACTTTTCTAGAATCACGGTAGGAGTGATGGGTCATTATTTGTGTGGTTATGAGTCTTTTGTATGTTAAGTATTTCTTCTGTGGTGTAGGAAGTAAATTGCTGTCCTGAACCTGATATCTAAGTGACTACCTTTTCTAGAACGCACCTTATAAATCTGTTTTAGGGGAAATCCTAGATATGAGCCATACCTAAGCTTTGTTGTAGAGATTTTACTCTAGAATTCTTGAGGTAGAAGCCATAATAAGCCATATAGTTTGATAAGAGCCTAATTCCCCTCCCTTTGGGGTCAGGCTGCCTCTGGAATTAATCTAGGCTCTTCTTGAATCTAGAAGTACAGATTCCCTGCCCCTATCTCCTTTTCTGGGAAGATATTTCATTGTTGCCCCTCAGATTCTCAAAGAATATAGAAGCCTACCGCAAGCTCCAGCTGGTTCTGCCAAGTGTGATGATGGACCTTGTCTTGTCATGTGAGGAACAGCCTAAATGCAGGTTTGTCACTAGGATGTTAGTCAGAAGGTGATGGATTCTTTTGGCCACAGCAACTCATGAAACCATCTCCTAAGACATGAGTTGCATTCTGCACCTGTGGTATCCAGAGGTACCAGAGGTAGAGGATTTTCAAAGCACTGTACTCAGCACAATGACTGTGTAAGAAAGGGAAAAGGGATGAGGAGACAGAGATGAAGAAGGCATGGCCCCTGTACATGCAGAAAAGGATGCTGGGTATCAGGTGGTTCTGGTTACATGTCCACTCCATTTTCATTCAGCTTTTAAGTTTCCATAGGAAATGGGGGCAGCCAATAGGTTTTAAGTAGGCTGCAGATGAATAGCAAGTTGTCCCAGAAACACAGAAGTGTCTCCCTTTATCTGAAAAGAGCCATTTGCTTTGTTTTGCAGGATCTGAGTGCATATTAGCCATGGCCTTGAGGCCCCTTGAAAGCCTTCAAGTAGAATGATTCTTGCAACCATTGCATATCACATGTCCAGAAACACCCAGGAAAGGGGGTCAATTTCTAGTTAAGAGTAATTCTACATTAAAAATAAACAATGAAAGAAAAAGAATCTCAATGGACTCTTCAACACTAAAATTCTAAGAGCCTGTGAGTCAGATGCCCAATTAAGGAAACATAATAATGTGACCAGTGACCTAGTACTGAAGCTCTAGGCAACTATGACTTTATACAGAGTAGGATCAATATTGGGGGCTCCTCACAAATCAATCTCTAGCTTGTACCCCAAACCATGGTTTTCCCTGAGAACATCAGTACTTGGTTTCTTTTGTCTCTACCTTTGGGGCAGCAAGGTATAGAGCAAAGGGCCCCAGGTCAAGAAAACCTGAGTTCAAATCTAGCCCCAGACACTCACTCACTATGTGACCCTTTATTTCTGTTTCAATTTCCTCAACTCTACAATGGGGATAAATAATAGCTGTTGTGAGGATAAGGATAATACTTGGGAAAACACTTAGCACAATGCCTAGCACATAGTAGGTGCTTAATACCTGCTTATTCCCTCCCTCCCCTACCTAGAAAAAGTGACGGGGCCCAAAGCTCCCATGCAGGCATTCAGGCTAATAACACATCAGATACTGGGCAGGTTTTGTGACAAAAAATACAAAGCATAAGGAACTCTTCCCTCATAGCCAACAGTGAAGATCATTCTTTTTTCCTCTCTGGTGAGCCCCATAAAGCCCCAGTTCTCCAAAAGGGAAAGCACTTGCTCTTCACTGGACCTCTTCAGTCTACATACTCACAGTACCAGTGAAGGGCAAGGTGTGGGTTTGTTCTTCCACATCATGGTGTTGTTTCACGTTGCTCCTTGGCTTCTACTTCGACTTGGTCCCAGGCCTTTTTTTCTTGCCTCAGGACTTCACACCTGCACAGGAACTCCTTTCCTTCTCACCAGGAAGCTAGGTCTAGGAATTCTTCCCATCTGTGGTACCCTGTGATCTCCTCCTCTTGCCTTGGGCATGTGATTCCATGGATCGAGTCTTGGATCCAAGGGATACTCAGACTTCTCTCTAGGCAGGGGTGGGGAACCTGAGGCCTTAAAGCCACATGCGGCCCTCTAGGGTCCTCAAGTGTGGCCCTTTGACTGAAAACAAATTCACAGAACAAATCTCCTTAATGAAAGGATTTGTTTTGTAAAATTTGGACTCAGTCAAAAGGCTGCACCCAAGGACCTAGAAGGCCACGTGTGGTCTTGAGGCCAGGCCACAGTGAAGGGAGTTTCCACACTAATGAAATCATAGCTCTTTGATGTATCAGTATTGTAAGTAATACTGGTATATTACTTTGAAAGTGTAAACGATTACTGATGTCCAGATTCAACAATGAACTCAATAAGTGGCTATTAAGGCCCTACTAAAATAATTATAGCTGGCACGTTTAGAACACATTACTTGAAGGAATAGGGAAGTGATAGTTCCACTGTACTCTGCCCCTCTCCAGATCTCATCTGGAGTATGGTGTTCAGTTCTTGGGACTTCAATTTAAGAAGGGATTTGATAAACCAGAGTTTCAGGAAGAGGGTGACCAGAGTAATGAAGGACTGTAAGTCTATGACTTATGAGGATCAGTTGAAGGAAGTGGGCAGGCTTAGCTTGAAGAAAAAAAAAACAACTCAAGAGGACATGATAGGGGTCTTCAGGTATCTGAAGAGCTATCATTTGGAGGAGGGATTGGATTTTTCTTTTTGTTCCCACAAGTTGAACAGGATCAACTGGTGGAATTTGCAGAAGCAAATTTAGGCTTTATATACAGGGACACTTCCTCACAATTATAGCTGCCCAAGAATGAAATGACCTAGCTCAAGAGGTGATGAATTGGTGGGCTCCCCTTCCTTGGAGATCTTCAGGAAAGGCTGCTAGACAATCATTTGTTGGGTATGTTACAGAGATGTAAGGATGGGGTTGATTGATTTTACTCAACCAAATCACTCTCATCTCACTTGAAGTAGATGATAAAATGATCAATCATTTTCAATCATGGGCCTTGAACTAAGTAGAATAAGTCTTTTTTTTCACTTTTAAAAATTAATTTATTTTGCTTTATCAGCAATCACTTCCATAAGCTTTTGAAGTTTTAAATTTTTCTCTCCCTCCCTCCCCAAGATGGAGCACAATCTGATACAAGCTATACATATACATTTCTATAAAACATTTTCACATTAGTGATGTTGTAAGGAAGAATTAGAACCAATAGGAGGAACCACCAGAAAGAGGAAATAAAACAAAAGAGAAGAAAAAAAAACAGCAAATAGTATGCTTTGATCTGCATTCAAACTCCATAGTTCTTCTTTGTGGATGGCATTTTCCATCGCAAGGCCTTTGAAGATGTTTTAGATCCTTGTATTGCTGAGAAGGGTTAAGTCTATCAATATTAGTCATCGCACAACGTGGCTGTTACTATGTACAACATTCTTCTGGTTCTGCTCATTTCACTCAGCATCAGAGCATACAAGACTTTCTGAAATAAGTCTTTAAAGCCGTTTGATGAAGTGAAATGACTTTAGATAAGAGGTTTGTTCTAACTGGCTAGGGAATTTCATTGCTCCCTCTGAATCATGTATAGAAGTATTAAGTTAGCTGGAAAGGGAGAGAAAAAGCATTTTTATAGCACTTACTGTGTGCCAGGCATTGTGCTAAGTATTTTACAAATATTATCTCAATTGATCCTGACAACAACCCTGCAAGGTAGATGCTATTATTTGTTATCCCCATTTTACAGTTGAGGAAACTGAGTCACTGAGGATGCAAAGACAAAAACTAAGCAGTTCTTGTCCTTGAGGTGCTAACATTCTATTGGGGGAAAACAACATGTACATAGAAAATTAAATAATGAGTGCTGTGTAAGGAATTATTATTAGGATTGCACTATCTTTGTTGGGCAGGCAATATGTGAAAAAAATTATCATTATCTTTCAAAGTACTTTCACACACATTAACACATCTTGAACTTGGTCCTTGAAACAACCCAGTAAGGTTATTTTCCCCATTAGGCAGATGAGGAACTTGAAGTACAAAGAGGTTGCCCCAGGCACACAGCTGATTAGGAGCAGAACCAGGATTAGAATACAGGGCTATTTTCTACTAGTTAACTGCTCTTTCTGTATGGCCACACCCAGACATTCTAATGACCATCATAAATGAAGTGGTTTAGACCACAGCATGTACTAGACCAGCCAGATACTACAGTGACTTGAACACCAGGCTTGGAGTCAGGATAGACCTGAGTTCAAATCTAGCCTCAGAGACTTTTGAGAGAAAGGATTATTAAATAATTGTTAATATTGGGAGACTCAGGATTTGTCCCTTTCTGAAACCTTATTCTCTACTAGGCCAAGCCATCCTCTGAAAGACATAGCTGATAAGGAGATTGGATTAACTTTCTCCTCAATCTTGCTCAGACCCCACCCAGGTGGGGAAGCCTATTGTGTTCTACTCTGATTAGGTCGGGGATGAACTCTGATTAGATTGCCTAAGGCTGGGGGTGGTTTAGAAGTAAATGACATGACCAAAGTCACTCCCCGCCATTAGAATAGGCCCACCTCTCATTGTAATATTCATTCTCTCTCATTACTTGGTAACCAATCAGAGTTCTATTGCCACCCTCAGAAGCACCCATTCTTCCAAGGATATAAAAGCATTGAGGGGCAGCTATGTGGTGCAGTGGATAGAGCACTGGCCCTACAAGTTAGGAGGACCTGAGGTCAAATTCGGCCTCAGACCAAACACTTGACACTTACTATCTGTGTGACCCTGGGCAAGTCACTTAACCCCAATTGCCTAAAAGCAAAAAAAATTTAAAAAAAGCATTGAGTCAGTTCCATGAAGGGTCTTTGGCATTTAGGATTGTCACTGACCCCTTTTATTAATTATATTCTAGAATGATTAATAAAATGATTAATAACCCATAATATCTTTCAAACTTTTTTTTAAAGGTCATACCTAACTAGCTGTGTGACTCTGGGAAAGTTACTTAGCCTCTCTTGGCCTCAGTTTCCTCATCTGTAAAATGTGGATAGTATAGCACCTAGCTCCCAATATTGTTATAAGGATCGAATGAGGTAATAATTGTAAAGCACTTAGCACAGTGCTCGGCACATAGTAAGTGCTATATAAATGTCAGTCATTATTTTATTACCAGTCGCTTCAATAACTCTTAACATCTGACCCCACATAAGGGTATAGCTACTTTACTGTTCCCAAAATATCATGTAACTTAAGTTTAGAAGAACTCGATCAGCATTTATTTTTATTGACTATTCTATACCAGGCCCCTTGTGAGATGGAGAATACAAAGATAAAAATGAAATTGTCTTTCCTGTGGGCTGTCCAGTAGGAGACAAGAAGGCTTATCAGCTTCTGGGTCTGGAAGGATAAAGAACTTGACCTGTCTGGGGCTTAAAAGAAATTTTTTTTTCCTGCAGGTTCCTTTTAGACCACCAGAGGGTGCTTCAAAGTCTTAACACTACTGCTTTGACCTAAAGTTAAGTTTGGCTTTGTTTCAAGTAAAAATGATTGAGGAGACTTTACAATCAAGTTTTGCCTGTACAGGAAAAATTAAATAAAGTACTAGATAATTGTCTGGTTAATTCTTTATAGCTTGGCAAAGAGTCTGGATAGTATAACAACAACAAAAATCCCCCACTTTATGGTATAAAATAACCACAATTATTTGATATAATTACCTCTTTGATGTCTATACTGACTATATAGGTATAAGCCAGGAATACTTCCTTATCCTATAAAGTCAAATTTATAGGTCTCTACTTTTCATGAAATTTAAAACAGGAAATCCTGGCTTGAGAAGAAACATCTATTTTTAAAAAATTAAAAATTAAAAAAAATTTTTAAATTGCTTCTAGCCTTTTCTATCCATATTTCACTGTTGTGAGAAGCCACATAACAGGCAAAAAATACTAAAAAACAAGACAAAACAAAACAAAAACTAGTCTCAACCAGACAAATCACAATTTACACTCTCTTCAAGAATTCCATCTAGGAAGAGCAAAAGCAACTGGTCGAAGGGTCTGCAGAGCACCCTCTGCTGTTCTGAAATCAACTTGCAGCCAGAAATACTGATAACAGTGGCCAGTTCCGCAACGTACCGATAAAGAAAATGCTGAAATGTGATTCTTACCTGAAGTTTTCCGTACTTCTCTAATAAATTCTTCCCCTTCCATCGTATGAGAATCTAAACATTCAGTGTTTCTGAATCAGCAAAGATAAGAATGGTAAACTCTCAGATTTGAGAGACTGCAGAAGAAATATGTGAAACATGAATCTCCCCTACCTTACCTCTGACAAGTGGTCCCAGACCCACTTGTGTACTTGAAATGGAGAGAACTCATTACCTGATTGAGCTGTCCTTTCCACTTTTGGACAGCTCTAATTGTTAGGAAGTTTCCCCTACATCAAACCTAACTTTACTTCTCTCCATCTTCTATCTGTTATTTCCAGCTCTTATCTCTGAAGTATAAACAGGACAAGTCTAATCCCTCTCTTAAGTGTGGTCTTTCAAACACTTGAAGAAAGCTATTATGCCCCATCTATCTAATCTTCAAGATAAATATTTCTAGTTCTCTCAACTAATAAATCCTGTGGAATCCCATAACAATAATCCTGTGAAATGGACTTATACCCTTCCTCAATATCCTTGTTTTGTTTTTGCTTAGGCAATCAGGGTTAAGTGACTTGAACAGGGTCACACAGCTAGTAAGTGTTAAGTGTCTGAGATCGGTTTTGAATTCAGGTCCTCCTGACTCCAAGGCTGGATATCAGCTCTGACAACTGGCTGCCCCCTTCCTCAGCATCCTTATGGAGATCGTCTCCAATTTTTTCCATCATATCCCAGAAATTCTTTTACCCCTGAAGATCACTCCAATTCTAGAATTCATGCCTCAGAAGTACCTTCAGCCCCTCTGTTTGGATGGCTTTCTAGTACCTCTATTTAAGGAGGGCACCCAGCCCAGCCATGTCTCATTATTCTCTAGGCTATCCCCCAACTTTCTCTAACATGCTAGGATATAAATTCCCTGAGGGCAGGGGCTATCTTCCTTTTTGCTTGTATTTGTATTTCCAGTGCTTAGAACAGTGCTTGGCACAAAATAAGCTCTTAGTTTCCTGATTGACTCATTATGACCTTCTCCGGACAAGCAGGTTCCAGACCATCAGTGTCCTATTGAAAGTTAGGCTGACACTCAGTGACCCCATTGTTCCCAGTCCTGCTTATCAATCAGTGTGGAGGGAGGCACCAACCTAGTCTTGCAGTTTTTTATTACCTACGATCCCATCAAGTAGCAGGTCACACCTAGTTATAAGTCTTAATCTATGGGCAACTGGGGAGGAGCAGAGACATAATGGCCCATCCCTTTTTGCTATCTGACCTATATGAATAGTCTTTATTGAATTATCTTGAATAGCCTACTTATCTCTAGTGATTAGCATGTCAACCAGTTGCTACCTTGAAGCAGTTTCTAAAAAGCTCCTTTTAATTCTCTTTTTCTTGAGTTTTGCCTTGTTAATTGGGGCAAAAGCTTGAACAAAGAATTTTCCTTTTAATAGTCCTTCTTAGCATGCAGCACCCAGAACTGTAGGGAAGGAAACAAACATTTATTAAATACCTACTCTGTGGCAGGTACTGTGCCAAGCATTTTAGAAATATCTAATTTGATTCTCAGAACAACCCTGGGAGGTAGATGCTGCTATAGTATCCTATATTTTGCAGTTAAAGAAACTGAGGCAAACAGAGGTTAAGTGACTTGTGAGATGAATGAAAACCCTGAGACAGTTTCTGGGTGATTAGGAATAAATTTATTAATTAGGCTAACCCAGCAACCCAATAAATTGATGGTCAGTGGTTTATCTCAGTAACCAAAGATCCCCAGTGGAGACCCTGAGAGCCTTAAGTACTTTTCTAAAAGGGAATGCTCCTGACAAGTGAAAAGCAGCCCTGATTGGAGAATATTTAATGAGGACATTTAAGGAGTTGGTTAGAAGTCTTCAGCTCCTCCTGCTGAGAACGTGGCTTGATCCTGAGACTCAGCAGCCCCTAGCAATCTGGACAGAGGAATCCATCTCCATCCAGACCTTTCTGACTGGTTTTCTCCTTCATGAACTGGGTCATCCTAAACTTTAATAGAGGAGTAGAAGGATAGGGTCTCCTTCCCCAGGGCAGTGACTCCCTCATTATAGATTCTGTTTACACTCTGTTTATACAGAAATTAATTACGTCTCCTAGTTGGGTGGGGTCCTGCCCAAGACTGATAAGCATGCTCCTAGAAGACTAGGAGTAATCTTATCTATCAGTCTAGTGTCAGAGATTGGCTTTAACAAGAGCTGGACCTTAATGAGGAAATAGGAGAGAGGCCTGGATCACAAATTAATAGTTATTAATATGACAGCAAAATAATGTCACCTCCCCAGGGTCAAACTGCTAGTAAGTGTCTGAGGCCTAAACATAATAATCCAAATTTGGGCATAATAAAGTAGAAATAATGTGGAAATTTCGTCTCTTGAAGAGTATTAATAACATTGTAAAGACATCTTATGGCCAGGGCAAACCTATACCTTTACTATCACTGTCAAAAGATATCAAGAGTTTAAAAGTTTTACTCAAAAGGCTGTCATATTTCTTGCCTTCTCAATGGGTAGGGAAGTGGGTAGAGACAGGTAGAGAATTTGGAATTGAGAATAAAATTTTTTTTAAATTAAGGTTGTATAAGAAAAATGTGAGTGTGTGGAATTCAACATATGTAAACCAAGGTAAGCCAAAGGGATCATAGATTTTGAGCAGGAAAGAATCTTAATGACCCTGAAGTCAAAACCCTTCATTTTATCAATGAGGTCTAGAGATCTAAAAGTAGTTGAGTAATTTTTCCCAAGAATACATAGTGTTCTAGTCTGGGCCTGCTTCAGCTAAATTCCCCTTGTAGTTAGTTTAGGTGTGATATTGGAACAAAATGATATATTCATAGGTCATTCCACAGTTACCAAAAGGAGACTTACTTGATCACTGTAGGAGGAGGCTCATCAAGGATTAGATGTGGAGAACACTTTGAATTGATTCAGCTGAGCAAAGTTCCCTTGGCCTTCATGATCCATTAGCCAAGGGTCACACAGCTAGGAAGTGTCTGAAGCTGGATTTGAACTTAGGTCTTCCTAAGTAAGCTACTACTACCTCCTAGCTGTGTAGTAGGCCACAATAGTACCCCAACAAGCTGGGGTGAACAGAACTCCTGGGACCTAGACCATGTGGCCAAGGAAGAATGGAGCCTAGTTAAGATTAAGGGTGGGAAATGGCCTGGGACCATAGGGAGGTAACCAAATTGGGAGACTGGGTGTAGCCAGAATGAAAAGCCAGTTGATGGGATTATAGCCTCATGTGAAGGCCAGAGATTTTGCCATGTGGGGAAATCCAGGGTTTTTCCCTTTTGTGGTCTAGATCCCAACCCCATTATCTGGAGTCTGGGCCCTGAGTTTGACATCTCTATTGGAGAATTCTTTTTGGGGGCAAAGGTTTGTGTGGGACAGCGACTCTAAATCAATTAAACTCAGAGACTTCTCAAGGTAGAAGCAAAAGTTACTTTTAGTTACAATCTCATGAGAAGGGGCGTCTGCTCCCCCAATACACTTCCAGGAGGAGAGAGGCAAGGCACAGAAAGTGAAATGAGATCATATACCCTAACGCAAACCAACCTCCACCCACCACTATCCCTTATTCCCATTGGCCGGGAGGCGGGCTTATATTCTTACTCATGAAAATTCAAAGACAAAGAACAAGGAAACAGGGTATAGCCAATCCAAGCATACATGTCCTTATTTAATAACCCTAATGCTAACATAGCAGTGGTGTGGTGATCAGGAGGGGGTTTAGCGCCGAATTCCCATGAGTTAGGTAATTCCTAGGAAACCGAAATTTACTGCAATTTCCCCTCCCTAACCCCCTTGCCCCTTATCCCAGAGACAAGAAAAGGCAGGAAGCTTTTCAAAGGGCAACCAGTTCAGGTTGGGGGCAGGGCTATTCTTTCTACCAAGCCTTTAAAAAAAAAAAAAACAGGGTCTGATCTCGGGAGGGTTTTGAAAGCAATCAAGAAATATTAACAAGAACTATTGATCCCCTGAGGAGGCTTCACTTTTGAAAGATCATCTCTCACAGTTTGGCCAAGACGGCTCTTGAGATCCTTTCCAAATCTGAAATTCTTTGAGTCTGCAACTATGTGACACATCAACGTTGTGGGTAAGCTGGGGCAGTAGGGGAGTCCTGGATAGTTCGTCAAAAGTTGTCCTATAAATCTTGAGGGATCCAGGCGATCACTAAGACAATTGACATAACCGGTTGTGCTCTACCATGGTCTCAAAGTTTTAGATTCAGGTTACATGTGTATTTTTTTAAAAAGCATTAAACATTATTAATGTGTTCTGATGACAAAAAGAATGATTAGACTAGGGTTCAAGAGACCTGAGTTCTAGTTTTAGCTCTGCCACTCACTGTGTGACCTTAGATAAGCCCCTTCACCTCTTTAAGACTCCTGATCTATATAAAGAAGAATTGAGATTTGATTAATTCTGAGAACCCTTCAACTCTGACTTGGGAGATCTGATGATTCTTTTGAAAGGTTACTACAAAGGCAGCATAAAAACAAAGCCGGTGATTTACAAACTACTTTGCTCCTGCCTTTTGACAAATGCAACTCGATTGAATTATTCAAGATGAGGCTACAGAGCTTTGGTTGTGAAGCTGCCTGCTGTAAGAATCACAAAGCAATGGCACTCTCCTAATGTGGGAGCTTTGGGCAGCTCCCTTATGTTTCATCTTGGCTGAGAAGTGAGATGGCTGCTAGACTGCTTGTATGTGTGAAAATTATTGGATTTTCTGCTTAACCAAGTGAGAATTAAAGAATATTCACTGAATATCAGTCTACAAATCCATAGCTGTTATAAAATATTCTCCAATATATCAGGCTGCAAAATCATGCATTCATTTTTAATGAATACCTACAATATATTCACTTATTGATAAATAAGTATGATAATGGCTAGTATTCATATAGTTCTTTGAGGCTTTGCAAAAATAACATCACCTAATGAGAGAAATGATTATTAAATAACAGATTAGTGGGGAGATCACTGACCTTTCCTAAAAATTTACTCCACTCTTGAACTTTTTATACAACACACTCATCTGATTTTTCAAAACAACCTTTTAAGAGGTGCTATAATTATCTCCATTTTACAGATAAGGAAACTGAGGCAGAAACTTTATGACTTGCCCAGGGCTACACAGTTAATAAGAGTCTGGGGCAGAGTTGGCAGGCAGGTTTTCTGGATTCTAAGCCTAACATTCTGTCCACTTGTGCCATCTACCTGTTTTAATAATAACAACTACTATTAGGTACCTTTTATGTATAAGGCAAAAACATCAGACATTTACAGAATGCCTCATGGTTTATAGAGGGCTTTCCCTTCATGATCTCACTTAATAATTACAACAACCCCTATGATAAGTGCTCTAGGTATTATTATACCTGTATTATGGATAAGGAAGCAGGCTGAGATGTTCAATGACTTGCCCGTGATTACCTGGGCACACAACTGTTAAGTGTAAGAAGCCGGATTCAAACCTATGTCTCTCCTGATTCTAAGTCCAGCAATCTTTTCACTACACCACACTGTATTGTGCTAGACATGGGAGGGGAATGATGCAAAGACGTATAAGACACAGCTTTTGCCTCACATTCTCCATACCTCAAGATCTATGCAAAATATGTTGCATATATCCCATAAAAAAAAGAACCCAATAAGCAAGGTTGCTTTTCTTAAAGAATACTTTTCACATAACAGTGATAGCAAACCAAGGATGCATTTCATTGACTTTTCAAATTTGAAGATATACTTTGTGTTCTAGAAAGAGGTAGGAGGCATCTGTTAAGTGATCACAGGAACTCTCCAAGATTGTGGAGATCCCAACCCTAAGTACTTTAAAGTCCACATTTTTGTTTGTTTTCTACAATGATACAGGGGCCTCCCATTGTTTATTCTTTAGCAAAGTTAATTCTTATAGCAAATAAAAAAAAATCACAGAGGTTGCTGACTCCCCTCTCTTTAGTGAAGAGAACTTTGGGGGTGGAATGGTGGGGAATACTTTTTTCTTAAGTTTAATTTTTTCAATGAACAAAAATCTATTTTCTATCCTACTCTCCCCTCACTGTAAAACAAAGTGATAGTGGGGAATACTTTAGAGGTAATGTATAGGCTTACAGAAATTTCCCTAAGCACGGAACAATGGGATCTGTGCCCAGTCCATGGTGCCAATGAGCTCCTTGGGACCTCTGAAGCTTTCCATTCACTTAGATTGGCTCACTCTGGGGAAGACCTACAAACAGAGGCTCTGCTCTAATGGGGATCTAGCCCCCTTGGCTCACGTCTCTGAACCTCGAAACATTGCCTAGATTAGAGAAACAAAGCTATAATTAACAAATCTGGCCCGCAGGGCAAGTTACACAAAATATGGATGGAGTAGGGATGGGAGACCTTGGATCTCAGGATACAAGGCCCCATTGGAGGAAAGAACAAAGGATATCAACTTGGCAGAGAGGGATAGACAGAGATGATGCTGGGGGTAAATGTCCCCAAGGCCATTGCTAGAGAGGTCACCACCGAGGGGAAGGAACAGAGGTAAGGCTGAGCATTCTGTGGATGGGGAAAGAGCTCAGAAGCTCTCACCTGTCCGTTTCTCCCCATTATTATCTGTTGATATTAATCAGCTTTTAGAGAGGGATACTTGTTCTTGAACAGTTGGTGTAAAACATCCCCCTGAAAGTCTGTGACACGTTTGTACCAAAACATACAGATTCCAGGTAAAGGGGGCACTCCCAGTTCCTGGTTGCTAGAAGCCCTTATCTCCCCTTTGTAAGGTATTCATGCCCCTTGAGCATGTTATATCTTTCCTGCTGGGTCCTTGTGGAGCTTTGAATCTTCCTTCCCTCATGGTATCCAGTCCATTGTCAGATCCCTATTGCATACATTGCTGGAGTCACTGCTGTTTTACAGGCACCACTAGGATGATGATGGAAAAGGCCAGATCCTCTGGACTTTTAAAGCCCTCAAGATCCTCTTCTAGCCAAGATGGAGGGGATTGGCTGGGAGAGGCAGGAAGACACTCTCTAACACAGCAATATAACAAGCCCTGAGTTGTAGTGTTTGCCTGATCCTGAGATGTAAATGCTCACACTGAAAATTTAACAGTAGATTCTGGGGCTGGTTAGAACAGGCTTCAGCACACCCCAGTCCAGCCTTCTTTTATACGTAGTGAACAATTAAGATGTTTTCTTACCTAATAAATGTTTCAAGTGAATCCCAGTAGGGTTGGATGATTTAGACCCCATCCTTACAGAGGTATATTGCCAGCTCCATCCAAATAAGGCTGTACCCACTCGGCTAATTCCTGGGCTGTTGACGGGCCTATGTAAATCACACTATGGACACCTTCCCATTTTTACACCTTTTATAGCTTTAAAGAGGAAAAAGAAGTTGCAAATGAGAAAGTTTCCTGGATTTGGATGGGATAACAAAGTGCTGGTGTATGGTTAACAGACTCAAATCTTTTTTAATGCCAGGGATCTGAGCACCATAGCTTCTCCTATTGTAAATAAATTTAGATATAAGCCATGGTACTTGTCCCCAGTATCCTGTGTTCTCAAAGGATGCCTGGGCTTTAAGAGGAGACAGAGACATACTCTCTGGGGTCAGAACTTCTGAGAGCTCACTGGCTCAGGCAATACTCCACGGTCATTATGGAAATAAAATGTGTCCATAAGGGAGAATTAGGCTGGTGATTTTTTTTTTCTGAATAAAATGCAGGATTAGTAATTCCAATGGTCTAGCATTTTAAATAATTTTATTTCAAAAGTGATCCCTTCCTATTAACTCAATGGAGTCCTCTAGAAAGTCAGAAATGATCAAAGCTGCTGATCTGTTTTCTTCTAATTAACTAATTCCAAACTCTATAACCTATTTCCTTTTAAATGGGGCAAACATTCCTTGGTAGCTAATTGGAAGTCCTAGATTTTGCATAAAAGCCTTAAGTGATTGTTAAGGATTTTTTTGTGGGATAGGAACCAGAGGCCTTGTGTCACTTAATAATAGTGACTGACCTGCTGTGATTAGAAGAGTGAGATCTATTCATCTGGCTCATAATTAAGCAATAATATTATCCCTAGTGGGACCAAGAGAACCTAGGGCTTTGGTTCCTTCAATTTAAGGTTTGCTTTGGAACATCAATTTCATTGATCCAATAAACTTGTTGATCAAAACATTCTTCCTCATCAAAGTGTCTCCATCCTAGTCTTGTCTCCTGCTGTCTTTTCATCTCTGGGTATTTGAAGGTGGAAATTACAAGAAATTTAAATAACCTAAGGCAGTTTCCCTCAAATTGGAGAGGAGAAAGGAAAAGTTTGGTCAGGGGATTAGTCTCAAATACCTTCTCTAAGAATCGGTCCCAGAGAAGCTTAGATGGAGCAGTGGATAGAGCACCAGCCTTGGATTTAGGAAGACCTGAGCTCCAATCTGGCTTCAGACATACAACACTCACTAACTGTGACTCTGGGCAAGTCGCTTAACTCCAACTGCCTCCCTCCCCCCCAAAAAAAAAGAATGGGTCCCAAGGTCTGTTCATACTTGACTTTTTTCCTTTCTGTCTTCCTATCTTCTCTTTGTCTTCTTCAGTGGGAGCACTGGTAGTGTAACGGAGAGTCTAGTGCAATGGGAGCATTTGGGGCTTCTTAATGAGCTCCCCAGGGCCCCCAAGCCTAGTTGCAGCCCAGTATGCATAATGCATGATCGATCACTGGTAATGTCACTGGAGTTTTAGGAGAAATAACAGTTGTTTGGTTACATTAGCAGCAAGGCTCATAAGCATAACAACTTCTGCTAAAATGATGACTCCCCCTCTCTCCTTTTCCTTAATTTATGAGTCCCCATTCCTTTTCTTACCTCATCCTCCACTGTCAGAGTCATAATCCCATTGCCCTCCCTATCATTGTCTCTTCTCTGCTGGATGAACAGACAATGCTAGCATTGCTCTTTTCTTAATAGCATGAGTATCTGGGCTTTGCATGAGTATGAATGTATTTATATGAGCTGGCCACATGACTAAAATGAGGAATAATTGATGAATAGGCTGCAGGTTCCATTGGCATCCATACAATACTGTATTAGGACACTTTGAGGAAGTGCTTGAGCATTTTGGTTGGATCCCCTGTGCCACTGGTTGGCAAAATAATGGGAAGATATGGACAAGAGATGCACATAAAGAGAAAGCATGGATGAGTTGTGACCTGCATATTTACAGGGAATACTCATCACGGTGAGATAACATCTGATGGAGTATTGGGGTATTGGAGTATATGTGCATAATGCATGTATAACCATGATTTTAAACTTGGAGCATTTGCACAAGGCTCTCCTCATTGGTGAAGAAAATGATGACTCGGGGCAGCTAAGTGGTACAGTGGATATAGCTCCGGCCTTGGAGTCAGGAGGACCTAAGTTCAAATCCGGCCTCAGACACTTGACCCTTACTAGCTGTATGACCCTGGGCGAGTCACTTAACCCCAATTGCCTCACCAAAAAGCAAACAAACAAAAAAAGAAAAGAAAATGATGACTCAAAACTGTCTGTCTACATGAGGGTCTGAGCTGTTGAAAGAGCTTGGAAGAGAACTATTTTTCTTCCTTACAGTTTTGAGTGATGGTTCCAAACTCTGGAGACAGAACAGATAAAGAAAGGAAAACAGATAGGGGAAAGCTAACACCTCATGTCCCTAATTTCCAGTTTGCTTCCCTTGATACTCTGGAAAATTTCCCCTTGGCTGATATTTGGGATTCTTTCTCTTGGTTGAGCTCAGATATCTTGCTTCCAGTGGGAGAACTTATTCTCTCTATGTATTGTCTGCTATATTCTGATCTGTATAATTTCTCTGCTCTCCGCTTGATTAAATGGGTTTCCTTTCTATTCATTATTTGTGATGGTCTTTTGTTTAACTAGTATTTTGTGGGAAGATACAAGCTTGGGACACCCCTTATTCTTTAAGGGATAATGATCAAAAAAGTGGCTTGAACCTAAGGAAACATTCATTTATCCTAGACTAGCAATATTAAGGGAGGCAGATAAATCTAATTTCAGTCTGGTGTCCTTTCTGAGGACAGCAGAGTAGCTAGCCTTGCGACACCTGTTCTTTCTCTCATCCAGTTAAAAATCAAAGTGTCCCTTGGAGAGTGGTGGGAAAGATTTCCAAGATATTTATCTGTGCCCTCCCTATGGCCTACATTTAAACAAGTGCTGTGGACACAGAAATAACCTATATGAGCAGCAAAAACACCTTACACATCCATGTGTGGATATGTATAAGTGTATGTATGCAAGGTCCTTGAGAGTCAGGATTATTTATTCTTATTTGTATCTCCAGTGCCTGGTGCTTAGTAGGCTTGTTAATTGATTGATATGTCTGCATATGAAGGTGATGTGAGGTGTTGGTATGTGCATGATCCAATTCAGCTGAAGACAGAATGAACACACTTGATGACTACGAGAAATGAATTCATGCCCCCAATCTGCTTTCTGTGGAGCTTAACTTGCATCTACTGGAAACTTGAGTAGGGAGTTCACTTCCCCAAGTGGTCCCTGCATGGACTAGCCTGAGACATGGCTGCTGTCCAACATGTATTTCCAATATATTAGATTTAATTGCTCCTTGTGGTGTTAAAACTTTTTTAAAAGGCCTTTTAAGTGATTCCTAGAAGGAAATGGCTAGTGAAGGAAAAGCTAAATAAGAAGGGAGCAAATGCTCATCTCTGTTTCTGTTTTTTATGGCCTGATTCCTGCCCAAAGTATGGACTAACTGGTTCTGAAATCCCAAAGGTGATGTAAGCAGACCTGGGAGCATCGGCTGGCTCAGCCATCACCTTCTAGTCTTTCATGCTCTGTTGAAAACCTCCACCCCAGCACAGAGAAAGGAGATAAATAACGTGTTTGGAGAGTCTCTCCCCCAAGCCCAGACCACTTGGGATAATGCCAGAAATTACTCAAAATAGCTGTCTAGATTACTTGAATTAGCTCCATTCTTCTGGCATCAGTACTACCATAAAATATATTAGCAAGCTTGGGAATAATGTTTAAATTATTACCAGAGTGATGTCAGGTTAAGAGAAACCATAGGGCCATCGACTTAGATCTGGAAGAGTCTTTACAGGCCGTTAAGTTCAACTCTCTCATTTTATAGATGAGGAAACTGAGGCACAGAGGGATTATACAACTTGCCCAGGGTCACACAGCCGGCATGTGTCTGAGATAGGATTACTCAAATCCAAATCTTTCCAATTTGAAGCACAGAGCTCTGTCTACTATCCTGAGCTACTTTTCAAAAGTGAGCCTTTAGGTAAGAACATCTGTATAAGCAAAAGGTATCACCCACCTGAGTGGCCTTTAATTTCTTCAGAAAATGGAATCTGATATTCAGCATCAGTAAAATATGGAAAGAAAGGTATTTTAGGTGTTTCCCATTCTGCCAGACATTGGGCCCGAAAGGGCTATTGTAGCTTCATGTTAATAAAGACTGTAGTGCTTTTAAGACCCAGAACCAAGATAGGCAAAATGCCTTTTGACAGAGTATCTTTTTTTAAAAAATTAATTAATTAAATATTTATTTATTTTAAAGTTTGCTGTCTGAAACCTTTCTTTCTTTTTTTATTTTTGGGTGAGACATTTGCGGTTAAGTGATTTGCTCAGAATCACACAGCTAGTAAGTGTTATGTGTCTGAGGTCGGATATGAGGTCAGGTCCTCCAGACCCCAGGGCCAGTGCTGTATCTATTGTGCCATCTAACTGTCTCCTTGGCAGGGAATCTTATATAAACTCTACCAAGAAGGAAGGATAGTTATTAGGATTTGACTAATCATTTATTCCCACCTGGACTATTATTATTATTGATTTGTCTATGGTCAATTCAGCAGGGACCTCTGAAGGGCTGCATCTGTTCAAATTCAGTGAAAGGCTTTTAAAAAATTATGTGCTTCATTGATTCAATCTATTTAGTGGGCCAATGTGTACCCGGCCTAAGACAAAACGGCTTCTGAAAATGTGGTGGGCTGGGAAAACTTGAACTTTTTTGTAAACCTTCAAGTAAGGCCATGTTTTGTTTTTTTTTAAATTACACTTTTTATCTACATCTTTTGTTTTTATATCATCTACATTTTCCAATGTAGTACTTCCCCTCCTCTTCTTGGACAGCCAAACTTTTTAGCAAAGAATGAAAAGATCCAGCCTCAGACTACTTGTGTGATCCTGGGCAAGTCACTTAACCCCATAGGTTAGCAAAAAACAAAAAACAAAGCAAAGAATGAAAATAAGGGGATTGGGGAGAGAAGAGTTTAACATACAATAGAAAGAGTACTCATTGTTTCTGGAGTTGGAGGACCTGGCTCAAATCCTATCCATCATCTCATTCACTGCATAATCTTGGTGGAGTCATATAACCTCCTTGGCTTTTATTTTTTCATC
The DNA here is from genome assembly GCF_003287225.1 of Phascolarctos cinereus. Classification (NCBI taxonomy): domain Eukaryota; kingdom Metazoa; phylum Chordata; class Mammalia; order Diprotodontia; family Phascolarctidae; genus Phascolarctos; species Phascolarctos cinereus. The sequence continues at coordinate 140,458,419 of NW_027555958.1, read as the reverse complement.
CATAAAAAATGAAGGAATTATTCTAGATATCTGCTGAGGAGCCTTCCAGATCTTGATCTATGATCCTAAAACTAACCAATACATCAGAAAAGGCTGATATATGCATATTCCATCCCTAAAGTCCACTCCCCCCAACATTGCTATAAAGAAGTTGGAAGGGGTAGAGGGAGATCAAGAGAGAAGTCTTTAATTTCCCAGCACTCTGTTATAATTATTTTATTACTTCCATTTACATTGTTATTGACATTGTGCATATCATTTTCCTTGTCTCTTTACTTCACTTTGCATCAATTCATATATATCTTTTCATGATTCTCTGTATTCATCATATTCATCATTTCTTACATTGCAATAATCCATTACATTAAAGTATCACAACTTGTTTAGCTGTTTTGCAAGGATTGTTTTTCAGTCATTTCAGTTGTGTCCAACTCTTTGTGACCCCATTTGGGGTTTTCTTGGCAAAAATACTGGAGTGGTTTGCCATTTCCTTCTCCACTCATTTTACAGATGAGGAAACTGAGGTAAACAGGATTAAGTGACTTGCCCAGGATCACACAGCTAGTAAGTGTTCTAAGGCCAGATTTGAATTCACGAAGATGAGTCTTTCTGCCTTCAGGCTCAGTACTGTACTATGCCACATAGCCATGCTATTTGTAAGGAATAGGTATCTACTTAAAAAATTTTTTTTGTTGATACATTTTGCTTTTCCATCACCTATTTTTCCTGCTCTATCCCTTTCCCTTCTTACTCTCAGAAAACCATCACCTACCACAAAGACTTTTTTAAAAAAGAAAAAGAGAAAGAAGAAAAAAAAAATCAACAAAACAAAACATAGGAAAAAATCAGACAACATATGCAGTGTTCCACCCCTGTGGACCCCCTTCCTCTGCAAAAAAGTAGGGAGAGGTATCTTCTCATATCTTTTCTTTGGGGCCAAGTCAGTTCTTTGTGATTTTGCAATATTAATTTGTTATAGTCATTGTATATATCTTTTTTTTTGGCTCTGCTTATTTCACTCTGCAGTAGATATCCTTCTATACTTCTATACTTCTCTGTATTTGTTATATTTGCTATTTCTTACAGCACAGTAATATTCCATTATATTCCTATACCACGATCTATTTAGCAATTGGAACTGAGGAAAAAGTAGGGTTTGGGACCCCAAAAATGATGCATGCCTGAACTGAATAACCCCAATTCATCTGCCACTTTAAACAGGAACAATGTAGATCTGCCAAGACTTTTTGACTCTTAGGTAGTTATAGTAATTATGAAAAAATAGGCAACATCCAGTTTATGTATAAGAGGGGAGGCAGTGTGGCAGAATGAAAAGAACTCTGGCATGAGGACTTCCATTCAAATGCTGCCCTTAAATGCTTATTACTTGTATGGCCTTGGATAAGTTGCTTCATTTGCTGGGCCTCAGATTTTTGCAACCATATCTTCATCTGAAAAATGAGAGGCTTTTGCCAAATGGCCTTGTAGGTCCCTTCCAATGTTAAATCTACAATCCTATAAGCTCTTTTTTTTTTTTCTGGGGGGGGTGAGTGGGAAGTAGTACTTTTCCCTGAAATGGACCTTGGGCTTTTGTACTTCCTAAGATTTTCCCACTTGGTCCCTAACCAGAAGGCCCAATGTTCAATATGCCAATAATTCAGGTGTTTGTGAGTACCCGGAAACATGGGAAAAGGCACAATTTATCATTTATGAAAGTCCTGCCACTTCTAAGGAAATATAGAACGCTTAATACTCAGTTTACCTGATCTTTCCATCAATAAACACATGTTCTTGGTGATGTTATCCTACATTATATGGGTGGGTCATGCATACAATAAATGATTCTTCTAATTATTGATAGACTTTGGTTTTCCTTAAGTTGGCTTTTCCTGCTTTTAATTTCGCATGTGCTTCTTTTGCAAATGACATCATCTCATATTTTTCCCTCACACCAGCCAAAGTGCCCTGAATGCAGCCTAGAGTTTTATTTGGTTCAACACTGGGACAAATCTGAATCCCTATGTAATTATGTTCTAAAATACAGCATAATTAGGCTTCATCAATTTTATAGAAGGCATAGACTCACTCATGCCATATGTTCCATTGTGAGAAAATGCAGCAAATTTATTTAGAAATATTAACAGCCATCCTACTGTTAGCCTTTTAATAAACAGGTGAATTTAAAACACTCATTTGTCTACTTTGGGTTTATGAAATTTCTAAGGAGAACTTAAAAGTTTTCAATGGATTCTTTCCCCTCTTTTCTACACTCTTGTGGGGAAAAAAAATGTGTCAATATACTGTAGAAAATGTGAAAACAACACAGCTTCCAGTGGTATCGGTGAATTTAAATGATTCTTTTTCAAATTTCAGTGGTTTGATACTTTTTGAATTCCTTTTTATACATAAGGTACATTATAGCCTTTATGTCAAAGAATAAAAAAGAATTATGGACCACATATGGTAGAGTTCAGGGATGAAAAAGGCTTCCCATCATCACCCTGGTCCACCCAACACCCTTATCCATTCTACTTCACTACCACCACAGGCAAATTTCACTTCAGTCAAGACCTAGACTTCTGACTTTGGTCAAACCCAGAGAAATCTTGGACTGCCTACAATGAACACCAAGTGTCTAACAGTAAAGTGACCTTCACACTGTCAGAGAAGAACCAATGCTTTCCACTAACTCTGGCACTGAGATAGCCTTCCCAGGATCCTCCTCTCCTGACTCTGTTTCCCAATTTTGCCACCATACCTTAAGAAATGTAGTCTTATCTGAAAACATGGTGCCTTTTCACCCTGTAACATTATCTTTTCTTGGGGCAGCTAGGTGGCACAGTGGACAGAATGCTGGCCCTGGAGTCAGCAGGACTTGAGTTCAAATATGACCTCAGACATATAACACTCACTGGCTGTGTGACTCTGGGCAAGTCACTTAACCCCAATTACTTCATATGAAAAAAAAAATCATTATTTTTTCTCTGTGACCTTCTCACCCAGGAATACCAGTACCATGCCAGTGCCCTTCTTCCATTGGTGAATTTCTCCTGGGGCCTCCATTTTGTGAAGGGACCCAGGCAGGCCAACCTCCATTCCCTTGACTTAATTTACATTGTTGTAATAATCATGTTTATTCTTTTGACTTGGCATGTTACACTCTCCCTCCTCTGCTTAGAATATTTAACTCCCTGGCTTCCTTTAAGTCTTAACTAAAATCCCATCTTCTACAGCAGAGGTTCTCAAAGTTATTTGGCCTACTGCCCCCTTTAAAAAAAATTTACTCAGTGCCCCCCTGGAAATCTACTTTCTTTAACACTTTAACTTTTTAAAAAAAAATTTGCATCATTTCAAAAAATACAATTTTTTTAAAATGACACATTTTAAGTTTAATAATTTGTTATAAATTTGTGGGGTTTTTTCCCTGCATTAAAATTTTGATGATGCAATATTGTATTATATAATCATATAATATTGTATTGTAAATAAGTCATCACAAGCAGATATTCCTGTGGATACATGTTGGACTTCCTGATGACATGCGACACGTTCGTCTGCCAACATTTGCTTGTTAAGACCTGTTGGTGGACATCACCACTGGTGGGTTATAATTTGCATTTTGCGTGTTTATTTGGAAAATAATGTAATTACTATGACTTTAACTCTGTTACACAACAAATGTAACATGTACAAATGGTTTTTCAAAATTTTATCTTCTCTTCTTTCCTTATACTTCCACCACCCCTTTATTTTTATTCAATACCCCCCTAATTGCACCCTAGGCTACCCCACATGGATCATTCCAGCACCCCCCAAGTGGGAGGGGGCAGTATTGTCCACTTTGAGAACCTATGTATGTTCAGGAAGCCTTTCCCAAATCCTATTAATTCCAGGGCTTTCACTCAGTTTATTGTAAGACAACTAGGTGGCACAATGGATAAAGTGCCTGGTCTGGAATCAGGAAGACTCATCTTCCTGGGCTCAAACCTGGCCTCAGACATCTACTAGCTGTGTGAACTTGGGCAAGTCACTTAACCCTGCTTGCCTTAGTTCCCTCATCTGTAAAATGAGCTGGAGAAGGAAATAGTAAACCATTCCAGTATCTTTGCCAAGAAAACCCCAAATTGGGTCAGGAAGAGTCACACACCACAGGAAAAAAACCCCAACTAAACAACAACACTCTTAATTATTTCCTATTTATCCTGTATAGTTTGCTTGGTATATATTTGTTTGTGTTTGTATCCCTTAGGGACTCTCCTTACTGATTACAATGCTATTCTGGCCCTGAAAGGGCCCATTATTTCTAGAGATAAGGAGACCTAGAACAAATTATCTGATAAGAGATATGCCTAAAACACATTCTGAGACTCAGGATCCCTCTTAATGCTCATAATGTCTCATTTAAAAGCCAAGGATCCCTGGGTCAATCATGGAGATTTATAATCTAGAAGCAGACACTTTACCAAATGGAACCCAAATGCATATTATATTTGTTTACTTCCAGATTCTAGGTTACAAAATTGATGATGGCTAAACCTCACAGTTAAAGAAAGTTCTGGAGGGAATCCAAGTGCTGTTTGTTCCTTCTTTCATTAGGCATCCATTTTCATCACCTAGAGAGGACAGAAGGGTGTATCTAATGATCTACTTCACACAACTCATGTGGATTCATCACTTTTCATCTGACTCACACTTCTTAGGTATCTGTGTTCTCCCAGAAAGGGTCCACATGTATGAAAAAATGTTTTGATCTTGAAAGATGAATGCTCTGTCTTTTGACTGTCACCTCGTAAACCACTCTATAGTCTTTTTAGTTTATCCATCAGAGACATTAAATATCATTGTATTGATGCAGTCCAAAGCCAAGGCTTGACCTAATTCTGCTTTTCATGCTGCAGTCTATTTCCTGGCTAGGGCAATAATTGTTCAAGAAATGAAAGTATAGATAGCTCCTCTTAGGATGATTCTCTAGGTACTGGTTACTAAAAATTCCTTAAGAGGAACACATTCCTTATAGGAGCAAGGAAAAATAAGACCCCCAAATTTGGATATGTTATTAAAAATCAAAGGGAACCTTTAAGACAGTCTTACTGTGTTTTCCCAGACTATGTAACAACGACTTACATTTATATAACTTTGCAGCTTTACATTTATATAACTTTGCAGCTTCCAGCACTTTCCTCACAACCCTATAAAGTAGTATGAGTATTACCATTCCCATTTTGCAAATCATAAGAACAAAAGATGGAAAAAAATCTCAGAAACAAATGAGTCTAAGCTCTTCATTTAACAGATCCTAGGATTGTAGAGTTGGAATTGGAAAAGGCCTTTAGATGTCATCTAATCCAACCTGTTCATTTTTCAGAGGAGAATACTGAGGTCCAGATGATTTGCCCAAGGTTACACAGCTAAGCGTCAAAGCCAGGACTTGAATCCCCATCTTTTGAGTTTCTGTTCTTTTGACCAATGTTCTTTCCATTCTACCAATCAAAGCAGTCAAGCGATTATGGACTCTCATCCCTACTATGGACACTTAAATATAGCATCTGAGTGTCTATATTTAGTCTACTTTCTTATAATGCTCTTGTAAAGAAGGTGGAAAGATGTGGACTCAATGTTATTATGATTAGATGGATTGAGAACTGATTTGAAAGGCTGGACTAAAAGAGTTGTTATTAATGATTCAGTTTCAATTTGTCAGGAAGTTTCTAGTAGAGTACCCCAGGGATTTGGACCATTAGTATCTAAATATTTATTTGGATAAAAATGTATTTAATTTACTTCAATAAATAAATAAATATTCATATTAATGACTCGGATCATCAAATTTACAAATAACACATTTCTTAGAGAAATTGCTAACACACTGGATGCGAGTTAGCATCTGGAAAGATATTGAGAGTCTGGAGCATTAGGCAGAATCTAAGAAGATGAAAGAAATTTAATAGGAATAAATGCAAGGTCTTACACTTGGGTAAATGTAAAAATAAAAGCTCACAAGTTCAAGATAAGGAAGGTGGCTAAATAGCAGTTTGTTTGAAAAAGATGAGGGGCTTTTAGTGGACTGCAAACTCTTTATGAGTCAGCTGTTTGATGTGGCATGCAAAAAAAGCTAATGCAATCTTGGGCTTCATTAACAAAGACATAACTTACAGGAATAGGAAGCTGATGAGTGAAGTGAGCAGAACCAAGAGGATTTTGTACACAATAACAGCCATGTTATGCAATAATTAAGATTGTTAAACTGAACCCTTCTTGGCATTACGAGGATCTAAGACATCTCCAGAGGCCTCGGGATGGAAAATGCTGTCCACATCCAAAGAAAGAACTACGGAAGTCGAATTGCTATCACTTATTTTTACCTTCTGTTGAGTTTTGTTTCTTCTTTCTAATGGTTCCTCCTATTGGTTTTAATTTTTACTTACACTAATGGTGAAAATATGTTTAATGGGTATGTAAATGTAAAGCCTATATCAGATTGTGCGCCATCTTGGGGAGTGGGGGTGGAAGAAGGAGGAGAAAAATTTTCAACTCAAAAGCATATGGAAGTGATTGTTGATAAATCAAAATAAATTAATTTAAAAAAAAAAGGAATAGGAAGCTGATAGCCCCAGGCTCTGCCCTCCCTGAACCTCATCTGGATTATTTTGTTCAATTCTGTGTGGCACAGCTTAAAGACAATGATAAGCTGGAGAGTACCCAAAGAAGGGCAACCAGGTTGGTAAAACGATTTCAGTCCCCATCAGTTGAAGGAATTGAGGATGTTTAGACTGGAGAAGAGAAGACTTAGCGGGAACTGGGTAGGAGGAGTGGTAACATGATACCTGTCAAAATATTTGGAGTAGTGTCAGGAGAAAGAAGGATTTTTCCATTTATGCTCAGGGAAGGAACCAGGAGCAGCAGGTAGAAGTTGAAAAGACAAATTTAAGGCTTGATGTCAGGAGAAACTTTTTTTATAATTAGATCTGTCCAAAAGTGTAGTTTTTGGTTAGGTAATGGGGTTAAGTGACTTGCCCAGGGTCACACAGCTAGTAAGTGTTATGTGTCTGAGGCCGAATTTGAACTCAGGTCCTCCTGAATCCAGGGCTGATGTTCTATCTACTGTGCCACCGAGCTGCCCCAGAGCTGACCAAAAGTGTAATGGATAACCACGAAGGGTGATGGGGAGACCCTTCTTGGAGGGCTTTAATCAGAAGGCTAGATGTCTAGGCACAGTGGATAAAGTGCCAGGCCTGGAGTCAGGAAGACTTATCTTCGTGAGTTCAAATGTGGCCTCAGACACTTACTAGCTGCGTGGCCCTAGCAAGTCACTTAACCCTGCTTGTCTGTTTCCACATTTGTAAAATGAGCCGGAGAAGGAAATGACAAACCACTCCAGTATCTTTGCCAAGAAAACCCCAAACGGGGTCATGAAGAGTCGGACATGACTGAAAGAACTCAACAACAACAACAGAACAAATGGACTTGATTACCACTGAGGTCCCTTCCAACTCCCAAATCCTGTGATTCTGTGGCTGGAGGGGAGACATTTCATGGCCTGCTGACTACTTGAGAAGAAAGATGGGCAGGCTTTGTTTCATGCTGGTCCTTTTTCCCACGTTTCCAGGGGGGGATTTGGGAGATGAGCATAACTCCTTCTACTTTGTTTCTGTCTATGCCCAGTTTAACACAGCTTTGTCCCTTTTCACTTTGTGGATTGTTCCTGGCAAGGAAATGAGTCTCATCTTCCATATGTAAGGACCCTGTCAACCTCCCTTCTGACAAAGTGCTCCTGTTTACAGGACAAGAGAATCAAGTTCAATCCACATGACTCTGAAATCTTTATTGGGAGCAAACTATTGCTTGGATTTTATTGTAGCATGTTATTTCTGGTCTCCAAGATTTATTTATTTAGTTATTTTACCATATTAGGTCTCGTACATAAGGGACTCAATTTCCCTCCTGGGAGGTTCAAGGGTGGCTCTAACAGCCTATACTCTCTTAGTTCAGGTTTGTTGCTGGGATGAAATGAGGTACTTGCAAGTCATTGAAAAGTTAACATGAGGAGGTTTACTTTGCCTTAACACAGTAAGGACATGAAACAAGGATATAAGGGCTTCTCTAAATACACCCTTCTGATCCCCCTTTGTCTTCAAATGGAAATGGATGTAGATATTAGGGTAGGATGTGGTGAAAGACATAAAGACTTACATGGTCTGAAGAAATCCACCAAATCAGAGGGGCCCTGACTGCCCTTGATTGGGACTTTTTAGCTTTTGTTATTGTTCAGTTGTTTTAGTCATGCCCAAGTCTTCATGACCCCCATTTGGGGTTTTCTTGACAAAGATACTGGAGTAGTTTGTCATTCTCTTCTCCAACTTATTTTACAGATAAGGAAATTGAGGCAAACAGAGTTAAGTGATTTGCCCAGGTCACATAGCTAGTATGTGACCAAGGCCAGATTTGAACTCATGAAGATAAATCTTCCTGACTTCAGGCCTGGAACTCTATCTGTTGCACCTGTGATACCCAAAAGATGTCCTGGGCCATGACAAGTAGACATTCAGCCTTCTGATTAAAGCTCTACAAGAAGGGTCTCCCATCACCTCTCAAGGTTATCCATTACACTTTTGGACAGCTCTAATTGTTAGGAAGTACCATCTAACTGCCCCTTTTATGCCTTTAGGTAACCATAAAATGGTATTGGAGAAGGTAGGGTCAATTGAGTCTTGGAGACAATTTTGTCCCTTTTTAAGAAAAACTAATTCCTATCCAAGGAGAGAAAAAGGAGAGACCTTGGCCTATTCCATATTGAGGGGGGTGAGGAAGTTGGACCAGGAAGGGAGGAAAGAAGTTGCATCAGGGAAACACTGGTAAACATTTGTCCTATCACAGGAGGACACAACATATCTTTCCAAGAAAGGACAGGACACAGCTCCAATTCACACTAAAAGTATCCTGAAGCCAGGAATCATCTAAGTTACCTGGTTGCTCACACTACAGTGTAGGAAACTGCAGTGGCCAGTTTGAGTTGTGTGTGTTTGGATGCAATGTCAGTAGTTTCAGAACTAGGAAGATCAATTGTCTCAATTGGGTCGCTGAATGGCCAGACTCCCAAAAGAGTCATTAATCTTGGCCCTGTGCTATTTGGTAAATCCAATAGCCTTTTCTCAGTCTTTAATATCTTTGGTCTCTCTACAGCTTTCATCACGGTCATCTGTCTCCCTGTTTCCTCCCTTGGTTTCCTTTGTTCTTCTATCACCTACCTAACCACTCCTTTTCCATCTTCTTTTGATGCATTCTTCTTCTACTCTCACCCATCAACTCTGTGCCTTCCCTAAAGGCTCTGCCTTGATTTCAGGTCTCTCTACCTATGTTATCCTTTGGTGATCTCATCAGTTTCTGTGGGTTCCATTTATGCAGATGACTGACAAATCTAAAAATTCAGCCCTCTGTAGAGTTTCAGGTACACATTAAAAATTGTCCACTGTTCTTTTCTGGTGGCAGAGAATTGGAAATTGAGGAGATGCCCATCAATTGGGGAATGGCTGAACAAACTGTGGTATATGATTGTGATGGAATACTATTGTGCTATAAGAAATGATGAGCAAGATGCTCTCAGAAAAACCTGAAAAGACTTACATGAGCTGATGCAAAGTGAAATGTACTGTGTACAAAGTAGTTTAAATATTGTAAGATGATCAGCTGTGAATGACTTAGCTATTCTCAGCAATACAATGATCCAAGACAACTCTGAAGGACTTATGATGAAAAATGCTATCCATCCCCAGAGAAAGAACTAATGGTGCCTGAATACAGATTGAAGCATACATTTTTTACTTTCTTCATTTTTTCTTGAGGGTTTAAAAAATCTTTCACAACATGACTATTATGAAAATGTTTTGCATGACTGCACATGTATAACCTATATTGAAATGCTTGTCTTCTCAATGGGGGAGGTGGTGAGGAGGGAGGAAGGGAGATAATTTGGAACACAAAGTTTTAAAAATGAATGTTAAAAATTGTTGTTACATGTAACTGGAGAAAAATAAAATACTAAATAAATCTCATTATTACCATAATTATCATAAAAATAACTGTCTGCTGGACATCATCACTTTAGTAGGCACCACAAAATGAACATATCCAAAACAGATCTCATTATCTTTTACCCCAAATCCATTCCTTCTTTAAACTTCCCTATTTCTGCTGTGAGGACCATCATCCTTCCAGTCACCCAGGTTCACAACCTTCGAGCCATCTTTCTCTCTTCCCTCTCCCTCAACCTCCATATTGGTTGCCAAGTTTTGTTGATTTTACTTCCAAAAAACTTTTGCAACATCCCCTTCTCTTCACTAGGTATTTTAATTCATGTCCTTACCTCTCACTTGGTCTATTACAATAGCCTTTTTAACGTGCTTTTTTACTTTCAGTTTTCCCCTCTCCATCCTTCACCCAGCTGCCAAGGTAATATTCCTTTTTAATTTTTTTATTAATTTATTTTGATTTATCAACAATCACTTCCATAAGCTTTTGAGTTTTAAATTTTTCTCCCGCTCCCTCACTCCCTCCCCAAGATGGTGCATGATCTGAGATAAGCTATACAAATACATTCCTATTAAACATAATTTCACATTAGTGATGTTGTAAGGAAGAATTAGAACCAATAGGAGGAACCATAAGAAAGAGAAAACAAAACAAAGTAGAAGAAAAAAAATAGCAAATAGTATGCATCCATCTGCATTCGAACTCCACAGTTCTTTCTCTGGATGTGGATAACATTTTCCATCATATGGCCTTTGGAGATGTCTTAGATCCTTGTATTGCTGAGAAGGGTTAAGTCTATTAACGTTAGTCATTGCACAACATGGCTGTTACTGTGTACAATGTTCTCCTGGTTCTGCTCACTTCACTCAGCATCAGTCCATACAAGTCTTTCCAGGTTTTTCTGAAGTCTGCCTGCTCATCATTTTTTATAGCACAATAGTATTCCATTACATTCATATACCACAACTTGTTCAGCCATTCCTCAATTGATGGGCATCCTCTCAATTTCCAATTCTTGGCCACCACAAAAAGAGCTGCTATAAATATTTGTGTATAGGTGGGTCCTTTTCCCATTTTTATGATCTCTTCAGGATATAGCCCTAGAAGTACTACTGCTGGGTTAAAGGGTATGCCCATTTGTATAGCCCCTTGGGCGTAGTTCCAAATTGCTCTCCAAAATGGTTGGATCCTTTCACACCTTCACCCACAATTCATTAGTGTTCCAATTTTCTCACATCTTCTCCAACATTTATCATTCTCCTGTTGGCCAATCTGATAGGTGTGATGTGGTACCTCAGAGTTGTTCTGATTTGCATTTCTCTAATCAATAGTGATTTAGAGCATTTTTTCAATATTCCTTTTTTTAAAAAAAAGATATTGCTATCTTTTTTTCTACACCACCTACATTTTCCAGAATATTTCTTACCCTTCCCCTCCCAGAGAGGTATTTGTTATAACAAAGAATGAAAAACAAGGGGAAAACAGTTCAGTACAACTGACCCATAACATCAAAAGAGTTTGATGTTACATTCAATGTTCCTTCTCTTTTCTCTTCTCTCGGGCTGAGGTTGGTCATTGTATTTCATAGTATTTAATTTTTATTATTTTTAATTTTTATTTACCTTGTTGCAGTCACTGTGTATATTGTTTCTTGTTTCTGTTTATTCTGTTTATTTATTATTTACTGTGGTTCAAATATTTGAATGGTTGTCACAAGGAAAGGGGATTAGACTTAATATTTCTTGGTTCCAGAAGGCAGAACTAGGAGCAGTGGTTGTAGTTAGGCAGATTTAAGCTTGATACAAGGAAAACCTTCCTAACAATCAGAATTATCTAGGCGCAGGAGTAGAATAGGCTTTGGAGGTGCTGGGTTTGCCCTCACTGAAGGTCTTCAAGGAAGAACCAGTTGAGTACATTGTAGAAAGGATTCTTGTTCAGATAGAGCTTGGACCATGGGGCTAATTTGGTCCCTTCTAACTCCAAGATTCTGAGTCTTTGATATATCCCAGTGGCTTGGTCACTCACACATTCTCAGGGCTATGCAGCAGGTTCACAATGGGACACAGTATCATGGTCTATCTATCACTAGATGCAAAACACACATTATCCTGCACCCTGCTCTTGGATACCAATGGACTACTTCCATCAGAAGTTTTAGTAGATTTCAGAAAAACCTGGAAAGACTTATATGAACTGACGCTGAGTGAAGTGAACAGAACCAGGAGAACATTGTACACAGTAACAGCAATATTGTATGATTACCAACTTTGATAGACTTAGCTCTTCTCAGCAACACCATGATCTAAGACAATTCCAAAAGCCTCATGATGGAAAATACTCTTTATTTTCAGAGAAAGAACTATGGAGTCTGAACGCAGACTGAAGCATACTATTTTCTCTTTTTTTTTCTTTCTCATGGTTTTTCTCTTTTGTTCTCATTCTTTCACAGCATGACTAATGGGGAAATATGTTTAATATGATTGTACATGTATAGCCTATATCAGGTTGCTTGCCGTCTTGCGGAGAAGGAAGGGGAGGGAGAAAAAATTTGAAACCAAAAGTAATTGGAAAAAATAAAATACTATTAAGTGAGGAAAAAATAAAGATACTAGAATAGTGAAGAAGTAGTGGTAGTAGTGGTGGTGGTAGTAGTAGCAATAGTGGTAGTGGTGTTTGGTACTGGATATTCAGCATGGACTTGAGGGAGGAGATCATTCACTCAATCTTTTTTTCTTTTTAAATTAATTTTTTTAAAAAAATTCTTAGGCAATTGGGGTTAAGTGATTTGCCCAGGGTCACACAGCTAGTGTCAAGTGTTTGGGGCCAGATTTGAACTCAGGTCCTCCTAACTTCAGGGCTGGTGCTCTATCCACTGCACCACCTAGCTGCCCATGACTCAACCAATCTTAACAGAGGTGGCAACTGAGAAAAACTTTGAAGGAAGCTGAAGATATTGGGAGGCAGAGATAAGGAAATATATTCAAGCTACAGGAAAAAATCTGAGCAAATGTAGACAGGTGGGAAATAGGAGGTCGAGTTCAGGGAACATAGAACTCATGGAGGAGAATAATGTGAAATGAGATTGGGAAGGTAGATTGGAGCTACACCATGGAAAGACTTCAATGCCAGATTGATATGTTTGTATCTTGTCCTAGAGGCAATAAAAAGACACTGATGGGTGTTGAGCAGGGGAGTGATCAAACCTATACCACCGGAAGATTTTATTTATGGCTGAGTGGATGGTAGAATGTAGATCAGGGATATATTTAGGAATGGATAAATGAATTAATTAAAAAAAACCCATTTTATTAAATGCTTCCTATGTGCAAAGTGCTGTGCTAAGCACTGGGGATATGAAGACAGGCCCTGATCTCAAGGAGCTCACATTCTCATGTGAGAGAGATGATACATATTTGATCTTGGCGTCAAAAGAAACTTCCTAATGTTTAGAGCTGTAGTAAAGTAGAGTGAGCTGCCTTAAGAAGAAGTACTCCACCCCCTCCCTGGAGACCTTTAAGCAAACACTGGATACTTGTTATTGTGAGGGCCTGAAATAGGGTGATGGGTGGCCAGGGGAGAGATGTGAGAAATACTATAGAGGGAGAATTGTTTAGTTGTTTTAGTCACCTCCAACTCTTTCTGACCTCATTTGGGGTTTTCTTGGCAAAGATACTGGAATAGTGTGCCATTTCCTTCTCTAGCTCATTTTACAGATGAAGAAACTGAGGTAAACAGGGTTAAGTGACTTGCTCAGGATCACATAGCTAGTAAGTATCTGAGGCTGTCCTAAAATAAAAATACCAAAATCATTTTAAGTACTGAGATTTTATTGGTCTCTATGGGAAATTTGAAAAAAAAAAGCTACTTTTTGGGGCCAATCTTATGATTTCTACTGTTAAGACAACTTGCAGTGAGGAACCACCTCTACCAGTGCAGGTCAGTAACTGCTCTGCAGCTTATAGTCTTAGAAAGTTGCTTGAGACACTGAGAGGTTTAGTGACTGGCCTAGGGTTATGTAGCCAGTATGTGCCAGACGTGAGCTGGGAACCCAGGTAGGTTTTCTTAACTCTGAGGCCAACACTCTACCCACTACCCCAGAAATGCTTGTTATTCCTAACTTAATTCAGGTTAAAAAATAATAACAGCTTTTACACTATTGACACGACATGTTTTAAAGCATTTACATATCACTTGCTATGTGCTAGGCACTGCGCTAAATGCTTTACAATTGTTATTTCATTTGATCCTCACAACAATCCTGGGAGTGAGGTGTCCCCATTTTACAGATGAGGAAACAAACAAATTAAGGTTATGTGCCTTTCCCAGGGTCACACAGCTGGTATCTGAGGCTGGATTTTGAACTTAGGTCTTCCTGACTCCAGGTCTGGAAGTCTATCCATTCATTGTACTATCTCGCTCTTCTATATTAAAATGTTTAATAAGTCAATTAATATAGCTGCATTTCGTCTCCATTGAATTGACATAGTATGGACACCTCTCATTCAATTGAAATTATAATCCCATCTCTTTTACAGCATTCACAAAGCAAATAACCAGGTAAAAAAAAAACCCAAGTGGTTTTTTGTGGATGCCTTCCTCCTCAGTAACAGGTCATGTGCAAATACACAGTTCTTCCATCTTTACAAGTCCTCAGGGAAACTATCTTTGTGCAACTGAGCCCCTCTAAGGACTTGCTGTGCTGCTGGCAACAGGCCATTTTCCATTCCCTTTGAAAGCAACAAATTGAATACCCTTGAGAGAAGGTGACTACAAAGGTCTTGAGATCTAATAAACCTTCCAAGGGAGTTTTCAGTTACAATTTCTTGGATTCATTAGCAGTTTAATTTCCTAGAAGATGATAAAAAATAATTAAGGATAAATCTTGCATTATTAGGTGACCTAAAATATTCTGAGCTACCATTTTTATTTAATTTTGATCAAGAATAGGAAATGAGGACTAAGAAATAGATGCACTTATTTTTTGATATATTTCTTAAGGTAACTATAAAACTGAAAATTTGAAATAATGTGGTATCTTTATACAAATAATATCTTGACTGCCAAGAGGGATTTTTTTTTCCCCAATGAGTACAAATTCTCTTTCATATAAGAATTTCCAAGAATTACAGTATGAAGTACTTAGGATTCCCATTTTACACAAGGGAAAAGAGAAACATGAAGAAAAAATTGCCTTAAACACCACAGAAAGTTACTCCTGACTCTCTCTGTTCACAGTTATGGAATTGTACAGCTGGAAGAGATTATAGTATCATAGGAATTATAGTTGGAGAGGACCTTAGAGATACCTGAATCTAAGGGTTAGATTAGACCTGAGACTTTATTCTTTTTATAATTCAATTTTATTTTAATATCAGTTCTGAACTCTCTTCCTCCCACCTTCCCCCTCCCACCCATTGAGAAGGCAAGAAAAACTTAACTCATTACAAATATATATAGTCAAGTAAAACAAATTTCTACATTAGCTGTGTCCAAAAAAAAATGTGCTTCAATCTGTACTCTCAGTACATCAGCTCTCTATCTGGAGGTGGCTAGCATGTTTCATAATGAGCCTTTTGGAATTGTGGTTCAATCCATCTATTCTACTCATACCTGAACAGGAATTCCTTCTATAATATCCTCAACAAATGGTTATTCTCTTTCCTGGTTGGGCTGGTGTTTGGGAGGGTGTCAGCATAGGAGTTGACATCTGCCACAAGGACCAGAAAATATGGCTCAAGGAGCCCAAAAGCCAGGCCATCTACCTGTGGCTGCTGATGAAGCTGTACTGGTTCCTGACCCACAGGGCCAACTTGGCTTTCAGCAAAGTTGTACTGAAAAGTCTATTTATGAGCCAGACCAATTGCCTCCCCACTCCCACCCTGACCCCTCATCCCACCCCATCCCCATCCCTGTCCCAAATGATGGGAAAAATGGAGCTCCTGGGCAGGAAGAACAAGACAGCTGTGGTTGCTGGGACTGTGACAGATGATGTGAAGATCCAGAATGTCCCCAGGCTGAAGGTATATGCCTTTCATGTTACTAGCAATGCCCATAATCTCATCCTCAAGGCTGTTGATCACTTTAAGGTCATTCAAGGGCTGAGAAGATGCTGACCTGCATTATTGGTAGAAGGAGTTCCCTTGTCTTAGAGTTCCCTATCCCAATGAAATCATAAGTCTAGTCCTTTTCATGAAATCTGAGCTAGAAGTGACACTGGATGAAAACATCTGATTTTGATGTAATGTATTAAAGTTTGCAAAATGCTTTACATAAATTGTCTAATTTGTGTCTCATAACAATCCTGTGAGGTAGGTACTTTTGTTGTATTCAGTTTACAGTTGAAAAAAATGGGGCTCAGAGAGGTCGCTCATGGTCATAGTTAATTCTAACTTGGGATTTGAACCCAGCTCTTTCTGACTTTGGAGACTAGCACTCCATCTAGCCTCTCAAGAATCTCTTGTCTAATCCTCTGACTTTATGAAAAGAAGGAACTGAGACCCAGAGAGGTATAATGGACTTAATCACAACACTAGCAGGGATAAAATTCAAACTAGAACACACTAAAAGGTTTTCTGATTCCTCATGTGGTCCATTCCCCCATTACCAAAAACAAACGAATGAAAAACTCATACTGTATTTGTAATATCTTCACTGACTTGGGTTATTGCAGAGATAGTAAGTTCATCCCAATTAATTAAGGGCTCAGTGCAAACTCATTGCATCCTGGGAGCCCATCCATTTTTCTAGGCCATTAGGGTAACACTTAGAACTTAGAACTAAAGACAGTCTCATGGAATGAAACAACTGGTTTGCTTTCACAAGATAAACCATTTCTTCTCCACTTCCTGATGAAATTAGGACCAATATAGATGTACTAGACATAGTGGATAGAGCACTGGCATTACAGTCAAAAAAACCTAGGTCCAAGTCCCACCTTTGGCACAAAATGGCTGTGTGATCCTGAACATGCCATTTGCCTCTCAGTGCCTCAGGCAATTCTCTTACAACTCTAGGTTGAGAACAGTTGTTGATCTGCAGTGGAGTGGGGATTTCTTTGCTGGGAGTTCCCTATACCAATTAAATCACAGGTCTAGTTAAAAATAGCAATTTTCCTTTTTTAATATTTGTCTTTATTTTCAAATTTACATTATGATTATTTTAAAACTACAACAATTTCAAGTTATCAGAGACAAGTAACTCCCTACTACAAATATCTCCAATGTGTTCTCTCTATAAGCATTGTAGGTGGAAAAGTGAGAGTAGGACTGAGGCAGGAGAAAGGAGAGGAATAACTTGAGAGTCAATTATCTCACAACCTCCAATCTTCCCTATGAATAATCTGTGTGGTTGTTTGGGGGTAAGAGTGGGCTTTTCCTTGTTTGCCACCAAGAGGTCTCCTCTCTTTGTACAATAAGGAGCTTACAGACCCTAAAGTCAGAGGCAAAATGTAGGCCAGTTGCTTGCTTTTACCCTAGGTACATGTACATGACACAAAGGACAGCAGGGCTTCTCCATGCTCTTTCGTTGTGCAGGGCCAGGGCCACTGACAATCCAATATGTGGGGAGGAATGGGAATGTCAGTAATGAAACATGAGATAATGTAAGTCAAAGTGCTTTGTAACTTTAAAGTATTATATGTTATTAATCTATTAAATTCAAATTCTTCCTGTTTTCCCATATCTTCAAGGCATTCTACTTAGGGGTATCACTAAGTTTCTAGTCCAATGTGGCCTCTGCCTCTGGCAGGTTTTCTATTTCCAGGGCAGAGTTAAGATTTCCTTAAAGTTAAGGATCTGCTTGAGGATTTGTCTAAGGATTCTTTTGATGTGTGGACAGTTACTTACTCTGTAACTAGTCTCCAAGTCATTCTATCAATTGGGCAGAAAGTACTGTACTATGAGAAAGGATACATCTTAAATACAAAAATCAAGAGTACTTTACAATTTAAGAGATTTAATACAAAGTTAGTGCTAAAAAGTCACTTTCCTCCAGTGTTTGTTAGAATGGAAAATTAATCTCATTCAATTAAGAACGAACTTGTGCTATTCTAAAATTAGGTATGTCTTTAGCAAAAGAAAATTGTATATTTTGGTTAACATGGATCAAAGATAACAATCCATAATATTTGTATTTCTCCTTTTATTTCTCAAAAATATGGAAAGGCAAGAAGGAAGACAGGTAGGTAGGCAAGAAGGCAGGAAGAGAAGAAGGAAATTCTCCTACACCACTGCACATTCACAGAATGACACACGAACATATCTTCATTAGGAGACAGAAGATTCACAATATTATCCAATCCATGCTTCAGCACAAGCACATTAGAATGGAATCTGGTGCAGTACAGTGTGAGAAACAGAAGATGGTGTAACTTTTACTGTTTAAATGTTCTGACACTATGAAAGTATTTGCAATGAGATCACAGACTTGAAATAAAAACCGTCTGACAAGCTAATTCAGAGTTAAGGGATAATTCTTAAATCTTTTTTCTTCATATATATATATATATTTTTATGGTCCTTTATACTACAGGTTTTTTACCCCCAGATGGCTTGGGTAAACACATTTCAGAAATGAAAATTCATTCTTCAGATGAGAAAAAAACATGATGATGGCGCCCTGTGAAGCGCTAGAAACATACATGGGAACCCAAAGGAAGAATCTGTTTGAGGCAAATAAATCACTCAAGTAGGGCTCACAATTCCATTTCGTCTATCTGGTTAGCAGACATACGACGTGTGATTTAGCCCTATCCCACATCCTTTTCTTCTCCCTTCCAAATGAAAAGTATATCCTAAGATAGAAAATGGTGGCCTTTAAATGAGATGAAAACCCCAGAAAAGTTTAACTCAAGACCAACATAATACAAAGATGATAAAGAACAGTAATTGCATACTTTAGTCATTACCATGCAATGAGGAAGGCAAATTCATAAAAAAAGAAAACATTTCAGACAAATCTAAATCAGACATGTGATAAGAAACACAAAAATGACAGGCAAAGAAAGTCACATGATATTTGCAAAACACATATCCTTAATGGCAGTAATTTCACTATGATCTATCCCAAAGAATCCAGATGTAGGAAGGTAAAAAATTAAGGCTCATTTGCTTTTTTCCTGGCCTTAGCTCTTGTTAACAAGTGACTGGAACAAGGGATCCAGGAGAGACCAGCTTAACAGAAAACATCTATTGGAACACAAGTAGTTTGTTAACAGAATTAAGAACAAAGTCACTGAGTTATTTCTTATGAGCACATGCCACTAAACTGACTTAAAATGACCACACAACTTTTTCAAATTGTGTAGAGGCACACAGGAGCTCATAGTAAAAATCACAAACCCTGACAGAGTGTCAGGGATGAAGGTCCCATCTCCCTTTCATCGGACGCTTTGCTGCTGGTCACAGGAGAGCACATCACTGATACCCTGAAGGTGCTCTACTGCAGGAAGAATGATGGCACTCTACAATTTGGGATTCTTCCTCATTTCTTCCTCCCAATCAAAATCTAATGCATCATCATCATCATCATCTAGTTCTGTTAAGGTGAAGAGAGATTTTCCTGAAATGACAGCTTTCTCTCCAGCCCCCTCCAACTGAAAAGTTTTCCTTCTGCCAAGGGATACAGATGGGCCTGTAGGAGGATGGCTCAGGCCTCCCCCGCTAGAGTTTGTATTGCCAGGAGTGGGCGGGGTCCTTGGTTTGGATTCAGAAGGGCCAGTAAAGGAGAAGCTTGCTAATTTAGTTAACGTGCAAGTTTGAACCTTGCTTTTAAGATTGGATGAATCCTCCTTTTTCTCTCTCTCACCAGCAAAGAGGCAATGGTCGGCCTGGTTTTCAACCCCAGATTTAGTGTGAGTGGCCAGGCCAGATTCTCTTGCCTCATCTTTCTTTTGTGGCTGCTGGGCCACCTCCCTAGTCTCGCTGTGCATTAGCTCCATTAATCTTCTCTTCCCAGAAACAGACACTGGCTTTTCTGGATCCTTCCCGTGGCATGTTTCTTCTTCCTCTGGCTGTCCTTCATTCGTTCTATGGCTAGAAATCCTAGGACGTGTCACTGAAATTTTACTTGTGGCAGGAAGAAGAGCGTGATTGTTGTTTCCAGAAGAGTGGGTGAGCTTTGACTTATGTTTGAATGTAAACTTGGCCAGTTTAGCCAATGGGAGACCTGGAACCTCATCACTCTCATGGTCAGGGGCACTCCTTGTTATCTTTTCTACCTCATTCTCAGTTTTGTGGCTTTTGCTCATGGCAGATGCTAGACTTTCCTCTGAAGGAGTGCTCTGTAAGGGAGTAAGGTGAGGATGATGAGGGAGAGTTAAACCAGATTCTGAATTTAAAACTTCCCCAGTTATCTCAGCAGGAGGATGAGGCAAAATAATCTGGGAGTTTAGTGCCTTTGCAGAGAACTCCTGGGATTTCTGCTGTCTCTTAGGGACATGCTGAGTAATCACTGAATCAGGCCCTTCTGGAGACACTGCTTCCTCAGTAACTGTTTCTGACTGGTTGGGTTTTTTTTTAGCAAAATGAAAAGGCCTCTTGAGAGTCAGTGGAGCATCTGTATTGGCTGCTGCTGGAAGCTGGTCAGTTTCCACTTTGCTCCTTGCTCTTTTTTCCTTGCCATGGGAGTTGTCATTGGGTGCCACTGAAGCCATGCTGTCCTTGGTCATGCTGGGAACAGGAGACAGAGCCAAGTTGTTTTCAGAACCTATGTGCTCACTTGCCATGTAGTCAAACCAGTTCAAGCTGGTGTCTCTGTCTTTCTGGTTGGGCTTACCCGGGGGTACTGTCTTTCTCTTTTCACTTGTCCCCTGGTGTGATGGGGATCTGAAGTGTGCACTGCTCTTGGTGTTTTCTCTAACAGAGGAGGTCTGTCCATTACAGTTGGCTTCTTGTTGTTCAGAAGGGTTGGGGTGGGACGTATTCTCTGGTTTTTCCATCCAATCATTTCCCAAAGACCCACAAGTAGTTTCTACTTCCTTCTCTTCAGGCTGTGACAAGAGCAAATTTTGGTTCTTTAGCCTGGGAGGAAGAAAAAAGGAGAGAAAACTGTAACTGTATAAAAAGCATTCATTTTGAAGTTTTAATTCCTCTAGACCTGGTGGTAACCCCTTGATGTTAGAGTCAGGTACTGCTTTACAAAATTAATTCAGTGTTCATAGGAGTGCCAGGCAAAAGAGACCTTAAAGATCATCTAAGCTAACCCACTAATTTTATAGATGAGAAAACTGAGGCCCAGAGAGGTTAAATAATTTCCTAAATATCAAACAGAGATTGTAAGAAAGAGATCTAGGATTCAAACGTAGGCACCCTGATTCCAGATTCTATGCTCTATCCACTACATCAGGAAGTGGCATTTTCCTGCCTCAATAATCTCACACAAATACACTCAGAATTGTAAAGTGAATTTTTAGATATCAGTATAGCATCATTAGCATAAATTTAGGTGACATGACATGTTAGTAAAGGGGAGCAAGAACAGTTAAATGGCCCAAAATTCTGAGTCACTTTGGGAGTCTGAGTCATTTAAAACTAGCTGATGGGGCCAGCGAGGTGGTGCAGTGAATAGAGCACCAGCCCTGAAGTCAGGAGGACCCAAGTTCAAGTCGGACCTCAGACAAAACACTTGACACTAGCTGTGTGACCCTGGGCAAGTCACTTAACCCCAACTGCCTAAAAATAAAAAAGAAAAATTAAAAAAAAAGATGACTAGCTGAGGGTCAGTGTCCAGCATCTTCTTCCAATCAGCATTTTAATAATAATAATGGTAATGATAGCTAGCATTTATGCAATGTCAACTATGTGCCAAGCACTGTGTGATGTGCTTTACAAATATTAATCTCCCTCAATCCTGACAACAACCCTGTGAGGTAGGGGCTATTATTATTCCCATTTTACAGATGAGGAAACTGAGGCAAACAGAGAATAATTAACTTTCGCAGGGTCACACAGCTAGCAGGTATGGATTTGAATTCAGGTCTTCCTGACTCCAAGCCCAGCTCTCCATCCACTGGGCCAGAACAGTGAGACTACAGGGAAAAGCATATACAATCTTTGAATTTTAGATATGGAAGGGGATCTCAGGGGGTCACCGAACTCAACTCCCCCAGCCAAGCACAAACTCCATTTTCTTGGCCAAATGTTTACTTTAATAATTAAATCTGCCCTGTTAAAAATGCCTGTAGTTTACTCCCTTTTATTTTTTTAAACAGAAGCTCTTATCATTCTTTCTTAAGAGATGATTAAAATGGCCATTATTTGCCACACAGGATTTTAAGTATTTGGGGATGAAAAGGTGCTATATAAATATAAACTGTTTGATTATAATTATATAGTTTCCCCAAGGAATAAAGAATTTTTTCCTAAGGGGAAAAGAGCCATCTGCTACTTGCATTTTCTTACTTTGTAAAACTAGATTATTTCTTGTTGGAATCTCCAAGCTGCATCTGGTTTTGTTGCTCTGAGGGCTGCAGCAATGTGGCTGCCTTTCAATGCAAACACACAGCAGAGAGGAAGGTTGAAGGCAGAATCATAGATTTCTATTTTCCCCTAATCTTTTCTTCTTCTGGGAGAGTCCTCCTGATGCTAGGGGGAAGGGTACAGTGCTGGTGTCACACTGCACAACACTCATTTTGAGCTTTACCTTCTTCCCTCCTTTCCTCCCCCAGACCTTCCTTAAACTACAGGCACAGGGAGCTCTCCTTCATTATCAAGGAGCAGACCTTCCAAAGGCAAAAGGGCAGATCTGTGAGAGCTTTAAAAGGATCTGTTACAACAAAAAGTAAACAACCCAAAGGAACAGCTTTGATCTTAATGGCTTCTCTCGATCAAGAGAAGGATTAAAGCAGGCCAAACGGGAGGGGGGGAAAGGCTACTTTTTAATACAAAGTGAAAGTTTACTGCAATTTGACTGGGTATATAATGTTATTAACTATTTCTATGAGTAAGTTTGTCACGCTTAATATTGGAAAAGCTATAAGAAAAGAAAGTTATGAAACAACTTCCAATCAGTTTGGAGCAGTAAAGATTTGAAACAAATACACTTTACTATTAAAATATTAGTACTACTTCCCTCACAGATCTGCCCAATTTGGCCATCAAAGTGTAGAAATTCAAGATACCTGAATTTGTGTGTATATTCTGGTAGGACAGTGGTATTGGAGGAAGGAACTGAGTGGTTGGCATGGGCTAACGGAGATATTACTGGGTACATAAGGTTAATTATTTCTCTTTTTTAACCAATTGAATGAGTTACTTTAGGCATATCAGAAAACCAATTTCAGTTTCTTAACAATGCATTTGAAACAAATTTAGTTTTCCTTATTGGGATAATATAAAATTAATTAATTATCATTCATAAAAAAAAAGAATGTATCTTAGAAGAATGTTTTCCATAAATGCCAAGAATGCTTTTCAATATGTTCAATATTTCTGCACACTTCCTGCTTGGGATAAAGGAGTAATAATAGCAATTATTATTATTATCATAATCAGAATAATAGTATTTATAGCAGATATGTTTACATGGCATTTTATATACATCACATTATTTGGGCTTAAAAGCAACTCTGTGAAATAGTTGCCATTAATATCCCCATTTTACAGATGAGAAAACTGAGACTCAAAGAGGTCATGCTGTATCTCTAGTAGAACCTGACAAAATGTATTTCTCTTTGGTAGGGCTAGGAAGGGCTACTCCACTCTTTCCCTTTCCCCTACAACATCTTCGTTCTCCTAACAAAACTTGCCTCATCCTTACTTTAGTTTCAACACCAGCTCACCAGAAGAACAAGAAAATTTAGGAATAAATTCTTGTAGGATGGGATTGGATTAGATTAGATTACCAAGGTTCCCTGGCTCACCAGGCAGCCATATAATGTTTTCTTTGCTTCTAATGCTTCTAAATTGACTTGAACTCTGAATTTTTTGTTTCTTAAATGAGACATTACAATAGAATAGAGAGTTAACTTTTCAGCAAACTATAGTACACTGTAATATGTAGAATTTACAGGCTTTTCCCATTTAACATGCTAATTCTTATTCCAGTCATTGTCAGACTATCATTATTTTTTAAGTCTTCTCTGGCTTTTCTTTTCTCACCTATCAAGTCTTCCCAGTTCCTCACTCAGAAGACACTGAAGCTCCAGCTTTTCCAGAATCATTTCACACTGCATTTGGTACTGCTCCAGGGGGTTTTCAGGAAAGGATGTATGGAGTGCATTCACACCTCCCAGAAGAGCACCTCCCTAAAGAGAACAAAAAGTCATGGTTACATGGTTAACAAAACGCTATCCAGTTTCTTTAGTTGAGCTCCTCTGTCAACACAAGGTTTTAGCAATCCCAGTAAAGCCCCATTAGAGATTCCAGGGCCTGAATCAGACAGAAATAACTCCAAGGGCTCAGGTAATGTTATACCCATTTGGGCTGACTCTTTTCTCCACATCTCCCATCTCATATCTTCTCTGGGTAGATACAGCATTGCCTTTCAGGAAAAACTCTAAGGATCCCTGGGTTAAAGAAGATGCAACTGATATCCCAGCAGGAGAACCAACCTCTCAAAGGCCTCATTACTGTTGGGACACAGCACCTGCTATATGAGAGAATGTTCAGAAAATCCAGAGCCTCTCAATTAAAAAAGGGGCACTTGGCACCAGCCTGACATCTCAACCTGCTCTTCTATGAGAAATCTTAGCAACTTCTTCTGACCTTGAGCTAGTCCATGCCTTACCACCTGTTCTGTTAGCTTCTCTAAGTCTAAACTAGTCTGATGATCACCAAGAGCATCACTGGCCATTTATGACCTTCCCTACTCCTCCCACTGGAGGTTACTACTCTGGGGTGTGGAGTGCCTACTTCTTCCCTTCCTTCACCTCTTCACCTCAGCTCAGATTTCCTGATGTCAATATCCAAACCATCTAGATCAAGCACTTGCCCAGCCCCATTCTAAATTGCTAGTCTAGATAATAACACCAACCCCAAAAGCTACTTTTATCTTTCATATCCACTCATAAACCTCAAGGATCCACTGTTACCCTGGAGGGAAAGTACTCTAAGGGTATACTCATCTCAGCTCCTCTCAGGTGAATGGGGAAATTCCTCCTCCCTCTCTAATTAGGTAAAAGGTAAAAAATAAAAAATACAATGACAACTGTTTTAAGCTAATAAAGATCTTCTAACCTTTAAAAACAGAAAATGTTATTCTTAGCTAAAGAAAACACTAACATTACTATTGTTCTATTTGATAAATCAAAAGCCTTATACATAAAATAATTTCACTTTATTGTGGAATTTTGTCATGTTTCACAATTACTATAAAACATAAGCAGGAAGTTGCTTGGGTTAGAGAGTGTTCTAATTAGCAGAGGGAATTCTCCCCATCTGAACTCCTCCCTAAGCATATATGTAAAAAAACTGCATCTTGAGTGACTCTGATTAAAACTTAGAATTCAACAAAATGTAACACCCATGTATGTCCAACACATTAGAAAAATAGTAATAAACAGACCCTTCCTTAATATAGTAAATAATGTCTATCTAAAACCAAGAACTAGCATTATGTAAAATGGGGGTGTTTTCAATAAGATTGGGACTTGAACCCAGGTCATTCGAGTTCTGAGGCTGGCTCTTCCAGCTTAGTAACTATTTAACATTTAAGTTAGATAATTTCAATCCATAAAGTATTACAACAATCTTTCCATCACTCCCTCTTAGTCTCCATCAAAATCTGTCCATTTATTCTCATTCACTTTTCTCAGCTTCTACTTTTTTTCTTTTGCTTTACATCATTTTATAAAGGTCTTTCCATATTTTTTTACATACTATATCCTTTGCTGGCTTTAGCTGCATTATAGTATTCCATCACATTAGTGTACCACAATTTATTAATTGGTTCAACAATTGTTAGGCAGGTCATTTCCAATTTTCTGAGAATTACATATAATGCTACACAAAAATCTGCATAGATAGCTTTTTAAAAAATTTGTTCCTGAGAACAGCTTTGAGGCATAATTTCAAAACTGGAATTATAGATTAAAGATTATTTATGTAACTTTTAATATAGATTTCTAGATTCCTTTCTAAAAAGATTCTTCAGGTTTTCAATTCTACTAGTAATGGATAAGTAGACGTCTTTCCTCCTCAACCTCATTTTCATCAGCTTTTATGGATTTAACATTGCTTTTATTTTTTCCCACTTGATGGGTGTAAGGTGGCACCTTAAAGTTTTTTTCATTTATTATCTATTTGGTTATTAGTAAGTTTAATATTTTAAAGTGATTATTAACAATTTTTATTTCTTCTTTTGAAAGCTGTTCATATCCTTTGACCATTTTCTAATTCAATGGTCTTTTCTCAGCCCTCTCTTTTTTGAGCCTCTATGTGACTTTTCAAACTGCTGATTACACTTAGAGACTTTTGCTTTGGCTTATATGATGACTGCTTTTTCTTAGTACTCCTCCTAAGCATCCGACCATTCCTTCTTCATCTCCTTTACTGGATTATCACTCATTTCCTGCTCCCTTAGTGTGGGTGGTATTCCCTACTCACCCATCTTCAATTCATCTTCCACACAACTGTCAAAGTAATTTTTCTAAAGCACTGTTCTAATCATGTCTCTCCTAGACACAAAAACATCAGAGGCTTCTTATGGCCTAGAGGATAAAACATACCACTCAATCTGTTATTTAAGTAACGTAAATAGCAATTGTTTCTGTTTTATCCAGAAACCCTTCCCCTCTCAGATTGATTTTTTTTTTTTACTAAAGAGGCCATTCTCTGCCTTAATCACTGAATGGGCTTTGCCTCAGTCAACCTGAGACCTGTTAAAGACCCATTAGCTTGAAAGGGCCAAGGTACCCCATTGAATCCTGGGACATCTCCAGTTATCTTGATCTATATCTAGCCACTGGACCCAGATGGTTCCAGAGAAGAAAGTAAAGCTGATGATACACCCCTCCCTCACTTAAATCCAATTCACCTGCATGTCAAGGCATCACC
The DNA here is from genome assembly GCF_003287225.1 of Phascolarctos cinereus. NCBI lineage: Eukaryota > Metazoa > Chordata > Mammalia > Diprotodontia > Phascolarctidae > Phascolarctos > Phascolarctos cinereus. Next base: position 140,431,402 of record NW_027555958.1, on the reverse strand, counting down.
TCCCTGATATCAGGGTCCTCTTCAAGAACAAAGGACAAAGGACAAACAACAGCAACAACAACAAGTCCCTGCACAATACTGGTCCTAACCCACTTCTCTAGTCTTATTCCTTTTGGCTGTCCTTCATGAACTACACATTTCAGCCAACCTGTGCAGTGAACCATGCCCCAAACTCAACATACCACTTCTTGTCTCCATGCTTTTCTGGATCATGCTCCCTCTACATTACTGTCCCAAAGAAATTTTGTCTTCCCTCAAGGCTCCACCCAGGTGCTACATCCTCTGGGACACGTTCACTGACCCCCACAGGTGTTAACCCCTGCCTCAATTTTCTTGGTTCCATACACTTCTTGGCATACATGTTATATATTCCTTTGGTAGAAACGTAAGTTCTTTGACAACGGGAACTGGTTGTTTTGGGTTTTTTTTGTCTTTCTATCCCTGATGCCTTACACCTAGTAAATTAATCACATAGTAGTTATGTGATTAATAAATATTTACTGAATTGAATTACACATGAAGAAATGGTTCTAGAAACCCTTAGGTTGAAAGCTATCAAATTTACTAATATATTCAAAGTAAAAAGAAATCTTGAATACTTAGATACTCAGTCATGAATTATTACTTATCTAACAGTCAAAAATATGAACTGTGAAGGATAGATAGCGGAACAAAGTTTAAATCACCTGAAATGAACAATTAAAGAAATTCAAGAAATATTAATGGAAAAAGTTAGAGAGGCAGAAATACAATATAAACTAAATTAGACAAACATTTACTGAGTGCCTACTAAATAAAAGACACTGTACCAGACTCTAAAATAGATACAAAGATGAAGAAAATATTAGCCTCAAACTTACAATTTAGCCATATAATTAAAAACATTTATATGAATATATTACACCAAAGCCTTACATGCTTGCCAAATTTCTTTCAAGCTTTGGATCTTTGGACTTATGATAGTTTATTTGGTTAGAAAAAACTTTTTTCCCACCTAAGTATTTACAATTAATATCTCAGCATCAACGCTTACCTGCATTGAGGATTCCATCACGGACACCACTGTAATAGCATCTACCAGAGTCACTGTATCTCTGAACATCAGCCGAGCATGAGCTAGGAAAATAATAAGTCATTCAGAGTCACTGGGACACAAATCATTTACTTTACATGAATAAATGGGGATGGTAAATGCAATTCTTCTAGACCAGGAAAAAAATTGTCTTCTGAATGAACCTCTAATGACAAATTAATTTTCCAATAACAAGCATAAAATAACTAAATTTAAATAGCTTTACAGATGGTTTCTATAATAATTGAAGTAATATATTCTACCTACTTCACCCACAGATATTTGGTATACTTTGACACAGTACTTTGAGCTCCTTCAAAGAAATAGGTCATATGAATATAAATTCAACACTATAAACCATTTTTAATCCTGCCTTTGTGATCTGCTATAACAATGCATCAGTGTGGGACAGCCACCTTCATATCTCTCATTAACAGAGGAGAAACCTTAGAAAACCAGGTACAGAAGGGGCGAGGGTATAGATTGTTTATTTGCCTTCTTTCCTAAAGGATTTCCTATGGACTGGTCCAAATTGGGTTTCATGTGTATAGGCTAGAATAGGGATTGTTAACCTGGGGTCCACAGACATCCTAGGGTCCATAAACTTGAATGGGAGAAAACTGCATCTTTATTTTCACTAACCTCTAACTGAAATTGAGCATTTCCATCAATCATGAGGGTAGGCACTAGCACTGAGGGTAACTGGGAAAGGCTTCTTGCAGGAGTTGGAATTTTAGCTGAGATTTAAAGGAAGCCAAGAGGTATAGATGAAGAATAGGAGAATTCGAGGCATGGGGGACAGTCAGTAAAAAATGCAGAGTTGGGAAATGGGAGTGTCTTGTTCAAGGAACAGTGAGGAGAACAGTGTCACTGGATCATAAAGGTTATTAAAGTAAAAGAAAACTGGAAATGTAGGAAGGGACGGCAAGGTTATGAAGGGCTTTAAAAGACAGGATTGTCCAATCTCCCAATTCTGTTCTGTTATCTCCCAATTGCTCCTGGCTACTTCCCACTGTTAATCCTAACTAGGTTCTGTTCTCCTTTGGCTGAGTTATCCAGGTCTCTGGCGTTCCGTTCATCCAGATCTTTCTTAGACACCTCCTCCAGTTACCCTAAACTACTTGGCCACTCCTAGATCCCTCTCACAGTCTTTCTGTGGTCCATCTTGTCTCCATTAAGGTGCTCAGATTCTTAAAATTTAGCCAAATGCTCAGATTCTTATAATCTAGCCAATAGGTCACTAATGTTCAGATTCCTTAAGAGTCTGGCCAATATGGAGGATATTATAATAAACACTGTCTTTGGCTGAAAAAAAAAAGACAGGATTTTCTATTTGATATAATAGGGAGCCATTAGAATTTATGGAATCAGGTTGGGGTGGGGTGGGGAGGATGACATGGTTAGGTATGCCTTTTAAGAAAATCACTTTGCAGCCGAATGGAGAATGGACTGAAGTGGGGACAGACTTTGAGGCATGGAGACCAACCATAAGGCAATTTCAATAGTATAGGAGTAAGATGATAAAGGCCTAGACTAGGGTGACAGCAGGGTCAGAGAAGAGAAGAGGGAGTATAAAAGACATGTTGAGAAGAATCAACAGGACTTGGCAAGAAATTGGATGGGCAGGTGGTGAGAGAGTGAGGAATTGAGGATGACACATACATTGTGAGTCTGAGTGACTAGGTGGAGATTGGTATTCCTGATGATAATGGGAAAGTTAGGAAGAGGGGAAGGTTTTGGGGGAAAGATAATGAATTCAGTTTTAGACATGTTGAGTTTAAGATATCTAAGAGACATCAGTTTGAGTTGTTCAATAGGCAATTAGAGATGGGAGTCTGGAAGTCAGCAGAGAGATTAGGACTAGACAAATAGATACGAAAGTCATGTGCATAAAGATGATAATTGAAGCTATGGGAATTGACAAGATCATAAAACAAAATAGTATAGAAGGAAAAGTCCCAGAACTGAGCCTTAGGGGACAGCCACAGTTATCAAGTACGACCTAGATGAAGATCCAGCAAGAAACAGTTAGATGGGTAGGAAGAGAACCAGGAAAGAGCAGTGGCATGAAAACCTGGGGAGAAGAGAGGGTCAAAGAGAAGAAAGCAATCAAAAGTGTCAAAAGGTACAGAGAGGTTAAGGAGGATGAGGATTGAGAAGAGGCCATTAGATCCGCCAATTAAGTAATTATTAGTAATTTTGAAGAGAGCAGTTTCAGTTGAACAATGGGGTCAGAAACAAGACTGCAGACAGTGACAGAAGTACAGGCACAGACTTCTCAAGGAACTTAGCTACAAAAAGGAGGAGAGACATAGGACAATGGCTAGCAAGGAGAGAAAGATCATGTGAGGGTTTTTTGTTTTGTTTTGTTTTTTTCCTTTTTGGATAGTCAATGGGGTTAAATGACTTGCCTATGGTCACACAGCTAGTAAGTGCCAAGTGCCTGAGGTGGGATTTGAACTCAGGTCTTCCTGACTCCAGTGCCGGTGTTCTATCCACTGCACCAACTAGCTGCCCCTGAGGGTTTGTTAAGGATGGGAGAAACATGGACATGTTTGTATGGAGAAAAGCAGCAGTCAGTAGATAAAGAAAGTTCCCTTTCAAGAGGAAGTTATGAGCTTCTAAGAGTCCTTCTAGGGCCCCATGTTTTTTCTTTATTTGTTTAGGGACTCCTTTGAATCCTTTGCATCTTCTGCATTTTCTGTGGAGTAGCAGAGTGTTCTCTCCCCACAGATATTTATTACCCTGAGTGGCTATATGTGAGCTGGGGACTTTGTTACTCACAGCTGTGGAAACCTAGGCATGAAATATATTTGGAGATTTTCCTGGAGTAAGCTTCAGATGGGAGAAATGCATTTTTAAAAATAAAATAATCCTTTTGAATCTGTGTGAGCCAAATTCTTGAGGAGGGAGTAGCTGGTCATGTGTCACATGGTGACATTATGTATTATTGCCTAAGGAGGGATCTATATGCCTTATGTAGCAGACAAACAAGAGGCAAATTTGATATTCTTTTAGGAAAGTTAGGTGCCTGACATGAATATTCATTCCAATAGGAAGTAGTTATTTCACTTACACATAGAGGTAAATCATAGGAATGCCTGAAGTCAGGAACAACATTTTTCTCAAAAGCTAGTTTTGCATGTTCTTGAACATTTGAGTAAATACTTAGTTGAAATGTTAGGATGATAGGATTTAAAGCCAGAAGGGACTTTAGAGATCATCTACTTCAACATCTTCATTTTACAGATGAAGAAATTGAGCCTCAGAGAGGAAGTGACTTGCTGAGCTGGGATGTGAATCCAAATCTTTTGACTTTAACTCCAGTGTTTTTTTTCATTATTCCACACAGTTGACAGCCAATCTACTATCTTGACTGGGAATACTGTCAAGATTCCCTGAAGAACTGGGCCTACCAGGATGAGATAGATATATGGCTTTACTACCATGAAAGTAGTTAAGGATTTAACAAGCAACTGTTACTTTGAGATAGAGTTCCTCTTACTTCTCTAAGTCATCAATAAATTACAAGGTTTGTAGTCTTGTCAAAAACCTCTGACTTTTAAAAATAATATGCCACTTTAGAAGCTCCTGAGATGCCTTCTAAGACCTTTCCTGTTGTCCTTCATTCTTGAAGAAGACCAATGACATCATGAGAGTGATGTCTTAACTTGATTGGGAACTAGATTTAAGTGAGGCAGAGCTATATAAAGTTGTCAGCCTCACTCTCTCTTCCAGAGTCACTGGAGACCAGTGGCAAGAAAAAGTCAAGACCACTAGGGCAAAGACCCAGGATACAGTAGATGACCATGGCCCTTCTGAATTCAGGTCTTTCCAGGATTCTGAATTCAGGTCTTTCCCAGGTTTCACTTTGTCTGAGGCAATGCCTATTCATGACTAGGGGCTAGGTAAGAACTGCCATCACAAAATTTCAATCTGGGAGGGGAGGAGGGACAATGATAACCTACTGTGAACAAGAATGTCATTTCCCTATCCATACCTTATTTTCCATGAGCAAATTGATTCTGGATATCCCTGTAGATTGCATTTTGATATTTAGTTTGGATAGGGCTGGTTGGAGGAGTTGCTGTGGCCCCTTTGTTAGCCATAATGCAGCATGGTATAGTTTGGGAAAGGGACCAGGCCTATGATTACATTGATATAGCAAAATCCTAAGTGAGGAAACTCCCTTTACAAATATTCATTGGGGGGCAGCCAGGTGGTGCAGTGGATAGAGTACTGGCCCTGAAATCAGGAGGACTTGAGTTCAAATCCAGTCTCAGACCAAACACTTAACACTTACTAGCTGTGTGACCCTGGGCAAGTCACTTAACCGCGACTGCCTAAAAAAAAAAATTATTGGCACCTTCTCTGCAACTGATAGTCTTAGCACAGTGGATGGCATATAATTTGCACTTGATAAAATGCTTCTTGACTTGACTAGAAAGTTCTCAAGAGAACTGGCAGGTTAGATGCCTTGTCCTGGATCACACAGTTTGTGTCAAAAGCATGATTTGAACTCAGGTCTTTCCAGCTTAAAGGATGGTTCTCTGTCCACTATTGCTACACAGCCTTAAAGCTATTAAAGCTTACAACTTCACTAAGACTTTTGGGACACCTTGTGCTATTAAAAATACCCTCAAGTTTTGGCTGAGTGCATCAGGGATAACCAATGTATCCAAGGGCAGCTAGGTGGCACAGTAGATAGAGCACTGGTCCTGGAGTCAGGAGGACTTGAGTTCAAATCTGGCCTCAAACAAGTACTAGCTGTGTGATCCTGGGCAAGTCACTTAACCCTGACTGTTTCCCCTGTTTCCTCAAAAAAGCCCAAATGTATACAACAACTTTGATCAAATGACTTTAAAATGTGGAGCTAAAAAGAATAGATGAACTACAATGAAAATTGGGTTACGTTTTAAACTTGTGCATATAACAAACTCACCAACATAATACTTGAGGTGTTTTAATGATAGGGTAAAGTATGGTTTTCCCAGCAATGATCAGCCTCAGGAATACTTCGATTGTCTGTCACTTCTTGGTTTGACAGCATACAGGTAGGAGATTTTTCTTAATGGTATGTCAGTAGCGTGAGAAGTGAACTGACAGGAGAGGCAACTTATCATTGTGGACAGATCCTGAGACTCAAGGGTAAGGAGACCTAGGTTCTAATCTTGATTTTGCCACTACCTCTATAGGACCTTGAACAGGTCACTTCTTTGGGTTTCAGTTTCTTTCCCTTTAAAATGAGAGTACGAGACTAAATGACTTCTGAGACCTCTTCCAGGATGAAGAGTCTCTGGTTTAAAGTAGTGGGCAAAAAGATCAAACACCTGTCCAGAGGTAGCCGGAGTAAAATGTCTGAAGACCCCTAGGTAAGCTATACCTATCCTGCATTCTGGCTAAAACTTTTCTTTTTATCCACTGGCCCCTTGCCGCCCTGGTTATGGCTAAACTTCTGCCCTGAAGCCAGCCATACTGACTCATTTCATTTCACTCCTTACTCTCCTGATCTCTCTTCCCCTTCCCTTCCCAGTACCTGGCCATAATGCCCAGTGCCTTGCCACAGAATGAGTACCTTTCTTTCCTTCCCTCTCCCTCTTTCTTTCCAAGATCAATTCAATTCTGTCATTGTTCTTAAATGGGATGGGTCAATCTCTTCCACGATCTCCATCACCCCCTAACTTTCTGGATTAAAGTGGTCCACCTAGGCCTCCATTCCCCATTTGTGGTTTCTCCCTTATTAATATGCAAGCTCCTTAAAGGGACTCTATCTTTGCTTTTGTATTTATGCTCTCTAGCATTTAGTACAGTACTTAGCACATAGTGAATACTTAATAAATGCTTCTTTGTATTTATTTTCTTTATCTCTTAACCTTCCCCACAGCGATAAGTCCATCACCCTGACCTCCCCTCACCCACCCCAACCTGGGACTCCCCTTCCGGCTCCCCCTCCTGCCTCGCTACCCCATACACCTCTAATTGGGGAGCTTTTGTCTTATCCCACCAAGAACAAGGTCTCTAGGACACTTCTCAGTGAATACTGCACCCACCCCCCTCAAGGTACCTTACTTTATTCTTTCCTTCCTTCCTATCTCTATCTTTTTTATTCATTCATTCTTGATACCTTTTGTTTTCATATCACTTTTGTTTCCAAGTATATCCCTCCTATCTCCACTATCCAGAGAGCCATTCCCCGTGGCAGAGAATAAAAAAGAAGGGAGGAGAAAAAAATTCAGCAAAACTAACCAACACACTGAAGGAAAATTTATGACAGTCCACGCAATGCCACACTCGTATTCTCCCACTCTGCAGAGACAGGAGAGAGGCGGGTGTCTTTAATCGCCTCATCTTCATGGTCAACCTAAGACCCCTTAAGAAAAGTATGCCTTTCTCAAGAACCACTCTCTGAAAGAGCAGAAAGGAAGCATAGAGGAGTGGAGTCCGCAAAGCAATGTTTAAGTTTCACAGCTACAAGACTTGACTTTTTAAATGACTATGCAGACTAAGAAGGTCCCATGAAAAACTCACCTTCTGCTAAGCGGATCAAGCTTTCCAGTAATCGGATAGTTGTCCGGGCTGCGTTTCGACAGTCACTCTGGCGCTGCATTTGATAGTAACGGAGAAGAACCTGGTTGCTCACATCAGATAATTTGGGTTGTAGGTTCCTAATGAGGCAGAAGTAGGTTTTCATCTTTTCCATGCTCCAGAGCTTTTTGGATTTGCTTGGGCAACCTGTGTATCAAATCAGTGTTAGGTCCCTCATTTCTAAGGTCAAGCATAAATCTTCACTTTTTACCAATTTCTTTAAAAAGATGGTCTTCCTTTCTTGTTCATGCCTTGTGTCTCAAAAAATCAAGACGATAACTAAGTTCTGAGTATCTTTCTCCAGAAAAAGTACAGAAAAAATTAGTTATAATAATAGCAAGCTTCCTATTTCTAATGCCAGAAGCTAAAACCACTTATGGTCATTCTGGTCCGTCCCCATATATTGGCTAGCATTTGAGTGTTCCTAATTAATCTTAGTTGAGATATTTTGTAGTGTCAATTTTTTCCTTTATAACTTAACCCAATTCTCCCTGGATACAAGAGGTAAGCTATCTAAAGTCATCTGAGGCCATCTCTCCTAAAAAAGAGGGCTACTATATAGTTATGCCTTGTTACAAATCACATTCATTCCATAAAAAGATTTGGTCTTCCTCTCTCTGATTCACTTCTTTGCCAGGATTCTACACAAGTACTTGCTCCAATAACTATCAATGTCTAGTTTATGAATCAGCTAGTTGGTTTTTCTCTATGATGAATCTCATTTGTTCACATCTAATCTTTCTTTGCCCTTTTGATAGTAAGAAACCTGGACCTAGGGAGGGAGTAGGCATTGCAGCCTCCCTACATTCCTTTTTGTTTCGGCCATCTTGGGACTTGACTGGCTAGTGCCTTCTAATAAGTTTTAGCTACCACCACCTTTCTCGTATTCCTCTATTCCCAGCTGGTCACAGTTTCTTCCTCCCCATTTCCTGATCCCTGAAAATAGCAGATTGCCACCTTAGGTATTTTAAAACAATGTAGGGAAACAAATAAAGGGGGTTGGTGAGGGTGAGAATATAATAGCAAATGAAAAGGAGAAAGAGCTTTATACCTTGTAAGCTTCTTATCATCTCACCCCTTTAGCAAAGTATCTAGTTTGTTATGAAATGAAAAAAAGGCTTACTCTTTCTTATCTCCTTCCTTCCTTTTGCCAGGTCTTACTGTGATATTAGGTCATCTCTAACTCTCTCACTGCATATCTGGATGGCCACACTCTAGTCTTCCAGACCTCTTAATTTTGCTTCTCTAGTCCTCAATTATGAATTTGAGAGTCTAAGACCTTAAGTAAGTTCCATGAATTTCCTATCATTTTCTCTGGTCTGGCCATTCCTTAGGGTGCTTAATCTCAGACTGCAGGTTTAGGGATCTCTGAGTCTATGTCCCTGGGGAAGAGTGGATGTGAGGGAAAAAAGATACATGAAGCTCCTCAGTCATTGGTTTACAGACAAACCTTCAAGGATGGACAGACATTTTATACTCTTCCTTGTTCTTAGACACTAGATCCAATCACTTCCTTATCTCATGAGAAATAATAGCCCATTTTGGGCCACCCATCCCTAGGGGTACCTCCTCCAGATTACTTGTTTGTGCCATACATAAAAATGCATAGATATACAACAATATCAACATATTCTTACTCCCCAACCCCCATAATTGGGTAGGATCATTTTAGCACAACCCTTTTATCTTCACTTACCTTTATTTTCTAAAATAAAAGAAGAAATTATGCGATCCCAGTCTTCATTTTTGGTGTCAAGTAAAACCAAGATCAAGTCAAATCTACTTAAAAGTGGGCTTCCTAGGGCCACATTCACTGAGACTGACTCACAGGGGTCATATTGGCCTTTGGGGTTGGTGGCTGCCAGGATGGTGGTTCTTGTGTTCAATTTGCATACAAGGCTAAGGACAAAGATATTACAGTTCATTTTCTGATATCTACATTTTTCATGTGACATATTTTTAAAAAAGCAACAATAAACTTAGTTTACTGATAAAAGTGATTATTGCTATGCACTTATACCAAGATGATATAGAGGTAAATAACCAAAAATGTAATATCATGTGGAAGAAAAAAAATGATTCAGGGACATAGTAGAAACATTAAACTTTATATATAGACATACACATGGATAGATATAGATAGCTACTATTCCTTAGGACGAACAGGGAAGAAGAGGAACAGATAGTAAGAACGTTTGTTTTCAAAATTTTTAATGGTGGCTAATTTTTCAAAATAATATTGCAAAATTCTTTGAGGGGAGGAAATACAATGTGAAATTTCTCTCTAAAATATGTATATTCTCCATTTGTTTTCTCAATTTGGTGCCTGTTTTTAGTTGCAGTGGAATATTCCCAGACGAGCAGTTATAACTCAAAACTTTCAATGATTACATCAGCAAATTTGTTCTAAATTTATTTTATTTCTGATCTATTTCCAGTTGGCTCTAGATTAGCAATTACCTCATGTCCTGAGCTTTATTGTACCTTAGAGCCAACAATTTTTACTTGTGACAGAATTCACAGGGAAATAACCCTGGCTCCTTGAGGGTAGGGGCTGTTTTGGTTTTGTCTTTGTAATTCCAAAGTCTATCACAGTGCCTTTTATGTAATAAAAGCATATTAAATTAGATTGGCATCTAAAAGATCAACAGGTATCTTTCACTGAACAAACCACCCAACCCTATTTAAAAACCAGCAACAGTGAAAAATAGTGTATAGGCAGTCAGCAACTTCAAGGACTGTTTCAAAACTCATTTGTAGTGAATGCTTATAACTCAAAACCCATTTTTATCATACAAACCAGATTTTATATGGCAGTAAGATTCTCAAGCCAGCCATAAAAAATTATTTAATCCATAATGAAATAAACATTTTAAAAGAAAAATAGTGGCATTTCTCATTTTTGTATACCATGGCCCCTGCACCATGGGGAAGATGAAGATAAAGGAAACACAGATTCAACTCTCAAGGAGTTTATGGTCTAGTTGGGGATATGAGTATGTAAAGAAATACGACACAAAGAACATAAGACATGACATGAGAGTTACAAATAAAAACCTATGGGCAAATCAGAGGAGGGATATATCACATCTAGTTAAGAGTGATCAGAAGTAAATATTCTTTTTTATAATCCTGTGTCTAAACGAGTATCTTATTTATTTCTATTAGGATTCCCTCAATGTCATTAAGTAGGATTAAAACATGTTGTTTATAATATTTAGCAATGTTCCATTCCATTTCCAACCACTATGCCAGAGACATCAGCTTTAAGCCAAAAGGAGTGCTTTTTGATAACACAAGAAGAGAACTGAGCAGTAATACTGAATTTCTCTCCCATTTTTCTATATCATGGTTATGTGTGAAATAAAACATTATTATTGATTTCCAGCAAATGTCCTACAAGGTTTTGGGCTCCTTAGCCTTCTTCTCTTTTCACTCTATATTATACCACTTAATTATCTCATTAGCTCCAGTGGATTCAAATTGTCATTTCCCACAGATGATTCCCACATATCCAGCCCAAGTTTCTCTCCTGAGCTACAGTCATGGATTGCCACCTATGTATTGCACATTTTGAACTGGACATACTATAGCCATCTCAAACTCAACATGTTCAAAATAGAACTCATTGCCTTTTCTCTGAAACCCTCCTTTCTTCCCAATTTTCTTATTACTATGGCACCACCATCCTCCAAAGGCTCCTAAACTTCATGTCATCATTCTTGATTCCTTACTCTCACTCACCTAACATTATCAAATCTGTTGCCAAGTCATGTTGTTCATAATTTCACAATATTTCACATAGACATCCCCTTCTCTTCACTCACACAAGTTCAGGCCCTCATCACTTCCTGCCTAGACTATCACTATCATCTTCTAATTGGTTTCTCCACCACAATCTCTCTCTCTTCCACTTCATCCTTTACTCAACTGTCAAGGTGATTTTTCTAAGGCATAAATCTTACCATGTCACTCCCTGCTCAGTGAGGTCCAGTGACTCTCAATTAGTTTTAGGCTCAAATACAAATAAAAATTTCTTTATAACCTGGTAAATTTCTACCTTTCCAGTCTTCTTACACTTTACTCTCCTCCCCATACTCTTATCTATTCACATCTGTCTTTCAGTTCCTCAAACATGATGCTCCTCTCTCTGCTCTCCACTGGCTGTTCCCCATGTCTGGTATGCTCTGTCCCTTCATCTTCACCTTTTCATTTCCCTGGCTTCCTCCAAGATTCAACTCAAATCCTGCTTTCTACAGGAGGCCTTTCCTGGTGCCCCCCAGCTGTGACTAACTTCCCCTCTCAGATTACCTTCCATTTTCTGTTGAAAGAAAAATTCTTTGCACTTTCACCCGGCTTAAGGAGAGAAAACTCAGGACAAAAAAAATTAGAAGTTTATCATAAGTACTTCAAGGTAGGAATACATTGACAGGCTGATCACTGGAGATCAAGGTGGGTCAGCTTTACTGATAACTTGCATAATAAGATAAAGAATTCTGATAGGTCAACCATCAGCCAAAGAGGTTGGGCCCTTACATCTCAGTTCCTCCCTACAGTAGAAGTACATGAAAATTTCCAGGTACAAACAGGTAGGGGGTGACTTGACTATGTAACAAATATCAGAGAATGGGTGATGCTTTTCTCAAGACTAACTGACAAGGAGGTCTGACGTCACTGAGTCAGCATGAATTTCAATATTACTCTGTATTTGCCCCATTAGAATATACATTTTGATGGCAGGGACTGTTTTTGCCTTTCTTTAAATCTTGAGCACTTAGTACAGTGTCTGGCACATAGTAAGCTCTTAATTAACTCTTGTTGACTGAGTGACCATCTTGTGTCTTTTCTACATACAAGCTTGAGAATCGTGAGAAAAAAATGTCAACGCACACATTTTGCAAGTTACAAATACTTTACTTGCAAATTTTCCACCATATCCCTGTATACTGTCCCACTGCTAGAGAAGCCATTCCACCTACTCTGTTTTTACATCCTTCCTCTGCCTCTGCCTTTAATTCCCATCCACCTCCTTCACCACCTTTGGAGAGTAACTAAACTGTACTGGACCAACGGTGCCACCTGGTGGTAGAAGAAAGGACCATTTTACCCAATGAATGAATCCTGTGATGCTTCCTTGGAGGGGATCATATCTATCTATCTATATCTATATCTATATCTATATCTATATCTATATCTATATCTATATCTAGATATATAGATATAGATATATATACTTCATGTGCCATACCTTTTCCTCTCTTTCGTCAGTCATAACTTCCTCAGTTGCCTGAGAAGGCATTTCTTTTTCACATATGCAAATTCTTTATTCTCCCTAACTCTTCCTTCCCATTTCTATTCTAATTCATGTTCATCCAACTCAGGAAAAATCTATGCTCCTTTCTTTTTTTTTTTTTCTGCAGCTCCTCTATGAGGAAAAAAAATGCCACTAATCATGGGAGGCAGCATGATGAAGTAGAACAGCCACTGGACTGCAAATCAAGAGAGGTAGGCTCTAGCCTTAATTTTGGCATTGACTGTGGGCAAGGCATTTAGAGAACATATTTAGACCTGCTTCTTGTAAGCATAAATAGTTTCAGATAAACAAAACAGTGTGGGTGTGGTGGAAAGAGTGCTGGATTTGGAGTCCAAAGACTTGGATTGAATTTCCAGCTCTCTCACTTACTAACTTAGCATTTCCAACCTTGGGCAAGGCCCTTAACATTGCTAAGTCTCAGTTTTTTTCATCTATAAATTGGAGATAATGTTTGCCCTACCTACCTCACAGAACTGTTATGGGGAAAACACTTTCTAAACTGTAAAGCACTATCCTAAATGTGGATTAGATTAAAATAATTTCTTATTCCATTTTACTATTTTTAGTTAATATTACAATAGTATTTATTATAATTTTTCATCACAAAATTTCAGTATTTCAGCAACATCATGGTCTAAATAAGCCTTGTTTGGGAATCTAACTACCATTTAAAACTTTATTTCTAAGATAGGAATCAATCAACTGACAAGTATATGGATAACTAATATTTGCTGAATTGCTGAATAAAAGAATTAAAATAGATGTGAGTTTCAATTCAATTCAATAAACATTTATTAAAAGCCTACCATCTGCCAGGCACTGTGTTAAATGCTGGGGATACAAAAGAAAAAGAAAGATAATTCCTACCTTAAAGAAGCTTACGATCTAATGAGGGAAGACAACACTCAAAAGGAAGCTGGAAAGGGATTGTAGAGAGACACCTTGGGATGTCCAGTGTTCTGTGGAGCTGAAACCAGGCAGGACTTCAGATGAAGAGTGGAATGAGCTAGAAGTCCAATTTCTAACCCTCTATAAAGGAAAGCTTTGGGAGTTCAGTACTCTACCCTCCGGCCCTCTCCAGTCAGAGATCCTCATAAAGAAGAAAAGTATGAATACCATTATTTATGGTATACTAATCAGTAAGTAGGAACTGAGATCAGAAAATATAAGCCATCAAGACACAGGAGTCTCTCAGATTTATAGCCTCTATTTGTTAATTGCCCTTTAGCACGTTGCTTACAGATAAGCGCCATTCTAGCTATAACTGAAAAAAAAATTATAATTATAAAATCAATCACATACGTGTATATGTAAAGACACACACACCTATCAGAGGTTAAAATTTCTAAAACAACTATATCCTTAGAGAGAAAGAAGAGACCTAAGTGGGAAGCTTCAAACATCAGAGAGCTGAGTCTGCAGGTATTCATCATTGGTTGATTTCCCCCTAGTGCCTACTTGCTCCAAATATGCTGCTAGCCTTTGCAAACAAGACAATCAATGGTTCTGCAACCACATCAGAAAGAAATGCCTACATAGCATAACCATTTGGACATCTTCTCCAGCCAAAAAACAAAACAAAACAAAACAAAACAAAACACACCAACTTGGCAAAAAGGACTTACCTGGAAGGAAAAGAACCCAGAAACCTCAAGCTGACCATGACTGCATCAGTTTATTTTTTACGTGGAAGATATTCTACAAAGCCCTTCTAACCCATTATCGTACAATGCAACCTCACCCTGCTACAGAATGCTACTGGCTAGGTTAGGTAACCACAGTGGTTTATAATCTCTAACGTTCTGATAGCTCATGATCAATTAATACCCTCCATTCCTAGAATTCAGGAGTGCCAGGTAATTTTCCTTAGAGAAGTATTGCATGCTACTTGCTCCACTTTGTTTGGAATGGATCAATTGCTTTTCTTGCTTGATGCTGACAGTATCCCTCCTCACAGGGTCTTTCCCTCCTTTAAAGCCTCTTCTTGATGAGGTAGACACGTTTTTTTCTGCTTACTTCTGATAGAAGTTTTTCACCAACATAGGGGGTAGGGTTGTTCTCCATTCATTCCATGTTCAATCCTTCTGTATCCCTTCTATTATTATTCCATTTTATGAATTAGTTCCACTAAGTTCTCTTAGACTTTGGATTCCACTCTGATGGGTACCCATGGATCCTACTGATAGGGGCATGAGGTATAAGAGCCAGTCTCTGTGTTAAAAATTGAGAGTTGCAAATAACAATCACTCAAAGCCCTGGAGGCTCTGGGTACTACTGAACATGTATATATTGAAAGACCTGGTCATTAGACTATATGATGATGATGATGATGATGACAACGACGACAATGATGACGACGATGACGACGATGATGATGATGATTTTTTGGAAGGCAATTAGGGTTAAGTGACTTGCCCAGGATCACAAAGCTAGTAAGTGTCTGAGGCTAGATTTGAACTCAGGTTCTCCTGACTTTACAACTGGTGCTTTATCCATTGCACCACCTAGCTACCCCCATATGATTGATCATTGAAAAGAATTTTATAGATAATCTAGTCTGGTCCAAGGTCTACATTATACTGAGAAGGAAAACTGAGGTTAAGAGATATTACTACCAGAAATGTCAAACTCACAGTAGCTAGCAGCAGCCAGGAAAACTCCTGAGTAGGACTCAATTAGACTAAAATGTAGTTAAGAAATGTTTGGCAAAATAAATAAAAACATAATACACGTTGTTCAGTCACTTTCAGTAGTGACCCATTTGGGGTTTTCTTGGCAAAGATACTGGAGTAATCCGCCATTTCCTTCACCAGCTAATTTTGCAGATGAGGAAACTGAGGCAAACAGGGTCAAGCGACTTGTCCAGGGTCACACAGCTATTAAGTGTCTGAGGCTGGATTTGACCTCAGGGTCTTTCTGACTCTAGAACTGGTGCTTTATCCACTGTACCACCTAGCTGCCCCCATATGATTTTATTGTTGAAAAGAATTGGTGGCCCAGAAAGATCTATTTCTATTTGAGTTTGACACCAATGGGTTATATGACCGGCCCAAGGTCACACAGGTATTAAATTTTTCTTAGTTACCACTCTCAGATTGAGCCCTGCTTTGCAGGCATTGCCTCCAGCTACCCAAAGCAGGTAGTTGATGAGTCTAAGGAACAACCACCAGACAAAATCAAGGGGTATGGTCAGAGGCAGCTGGGAGCAGAAAGTTTAAGGGCCATTGAAGAACACTGCCATGAGGAAATAAGAGTTCCCTGTTCTGCTCTAAATGCACAGTCTGACAGCACTGGCAGGGTGAAATATCTTAGTTCGTTCTTTCCATCTGTCTTAATAGCTTGTGGATGGCATATCATTGTGAGGAGGAAATGAATCTCCAATCTCTTCTGTAGGCTCCCATAAAACATGGGATTCACCAGTTCTGGTACTTGGTCTGAAATATAGGTCACAGATCCAAAGTTCCAAAAGTCCTGAGAAGATATCTTATCCTTTTACAAGGTCTTTTTGCAACTGAGGCCTAAGGAAATTAAGTAATTCACCCAAGGCAACAAAATAGTAAGTGTCAGAGGTCCTCTGTTTTCAGAAGCACTGCCTTTTCCACTGTTATCATGCTGCCTCCCTGATGATGTGCCAGAAAACTGTAACCATATCACTTTTTAAAAGGCTACAGAAGGAATAGAAAGCAATTGGAGCAATAGTCAAGATAGAAGTAGTTGTGGGATGATAGATGTTATTAGAGCTATGAACTGGCACAACCATTTTGGAAAGCAATTTGGAATTATGCAAATAAAGTGAATAAAACGTCCATACTCTTTGACCCAGAGATTCCATTACTGGGCTTATATTCCAAGAAAGTCATTGATAAGAAGAAAGTCCCCATATATACCAAAATACTTACAGCAGCACTTTTTATGGTAGCAAAGAATTGGAAACAGACGACCCAATAGGAGAGATTTGAGAAGGCACTCTCGACCCACGCTTTCATGGAAATGAGAGGTTTACAGAGGCTGCACATTTCACATGTTTTCAGACTTTTTAAAGATATCACTAAGTTATACTGATTTTTTTCCTCTTCTTTTTCTATTCTTTTTTCCTTCATTTATTTATTTATTTATTTATTTATTCATTCATTCATTCATTCATTCATTCATTTATTTATTTATTTATTTGTTGGCTAGGCAATGGGGTTAAGTGACTTGCCCAGGGTCACACAGCTAATGTCTTTTTTTTTTCTTCTTAAAAATACTATTGTTATGTAGGGTGGCTCTGGGAAAAAAACTATAAAGATGTTAAAAAAAAGACATCAACAAAATTATATTTTGAGCAAAAGGTGATTTGGGGCAAGGGATCAGATAACACAATCTAGAAGAATGATTAACCATCCTAATTACAGTGATATGTTTTTGGGAGAGCAGCAAATCAGTCACAAAGTCTTTTTATGTAGTACCAAGGTTCTGGGGAAATATCTAGTGGCCCCGGGAGTGTCCAGGATCTTCATTAGGGACACTAGTCATATTCATTATATCATGTGAGATTGTTTGAGAACAGTCAGATTCCAGTACTGTTGGGGGATTATATTTTTGGCCCAGGTGTTGCTTTCAGTAATACACTATTCACTTCTTGGCCTCCCAGGTGTATCTACTGTTTTTCTGTATGGTGCACCTAATAATACCACTGCTAAATGTAGACCTATGTTCATAGAGAATTGTAATCATATAAAACTGAGATTAAATGACTAGGTGCAATAAGTATGCATTTAAATGTTGCCATTTTGCTATATTTTCATGCTGAAGATACTGCATATGTATTTAGCTTTAAAATACAGGTTAAGCTTAATAAGATCATACGTAAAGGCTGGAATAGATTTTACAGGGCTTAACTCATTTTATAGATGAGGAAACTGAGAGGTGTTCAATAACTTGTTCAAAGTACCAGCAAAGTAGCAGCACCATGGTGAGGTAATTGATCTGGATTGTCTCTACTCTGCAGGTTTACTTATATTTTAATATGGAGTTAATGAAACCTAGGTGAGCTAATGTTGTTCTACAATGACTGCCAATATAAAGCTTCAAACTATAGAGAATATGGAAAACATGATTCATTTCCTTATATTGTTACACATACATACAAACTCCAAGGTAACACTCAACTTTTTAAAATACACAAATAGACCTATGATCTCATAGGCTTGGAAGTTCCCTTTAATTATTTAGATGTGCACTCTCATCAGTTGGATGTTTCTATCCATGGCTGTCCATCTTATGCAACTTTTGTCCATGTTCTCTGAAAAGTTTACCATGAGGGATATACACAACATGCTGGAAGCCTTCTTTACTTTCTCCCTATTAATTGAGAAGGCACCAGTGAAAGACTCTGGCTGTCACCTCTAATCCCTTGCTTGTATCATAAGCCTAGCCTATTTCTCCTTCCTGTCATAAACTTTACTGATATTCTTTACTCTTTTTGTTCTTCGGATTTTCTCACTGGCTATATGTTATAGCATTCTCACACTTACCATGCATATCTCTGCCACCCTATGCATGATAAATGTCTGTAATTCTTTATAGGGAGTGATGCTTTTGCTGTCATATAGTAACACTGGTAAAATTTTAGTACTGAAGAGATGAACTTTTGCTTTCATGGAAGTGTGGAATCTGAAAAAGCACTTTACAACTTCCCAATCTAGCCCACTTTCCTTATCCTATTTGACTCTAGGCCCAGTTCATTGTCCATCTGTCCTGTCTGTCCCAATGGTACAAACTGTTGAATAAACCCCATAGGTGTTCATCCAAATGTATAGTAACACAAACAGTAAAATATTACCCTCAATTAAATGAATAATTCATATGATTAGTCTTATTTATGGAGGGCATGTATTCTTTACATACAGTGTAACACACATGAAAATTCCTAAAAGATGGTCCTGAAGTCTAAGACAGCTAGCCATTAACAATAAAAATGCAATTTCCATGAAAACTCACATTGCAGTCATAATTCTAATCAAAATTTTGCCACAGATCAATTAAAATACATCCCTATTGCTGTTCAGTTGTTTCAGTAGTGCCGGACTCTTCATAACCCTATTTTGGGGGTTTTTTGGTAAAGATACTAGAGTAGATTGCCATTTCCTTGTCCAGCTCATTTTAGGGACAAGGAAACTGAGGCTAACAAGGTCAAGTGACTTGCCCAGGGTCACACAGGTAGTAAGTGTCTGACTCCAGATTGGAGCTCAGGAAGATGAGTCTTCCTGACTTCAGGCCCAGCATTCTATCCACTATGCTCCCCAAAATATATCCCTATGAGACAGTAAAACAAAAAAGCAGATGAATTCAAAGAGTTCCTGAAAAAGATGATTCAAGGAATCAAATCAGACAAAGACAAAATAGAAATGGAGTTAGAGAAATGAATAAAGAATTCAGAATGACAAGATAATAGTGGTTCAGGAAAAGAATCCTGCTTCACATTGTAGAATCCTTTATATTTCCTACCCCCAACAAAGCAAAAGCCTACTTTATTTTTAATGAGATTTAAGAGAAGATTAGGTTCTATTAAAGGTTGTAACAAGAGTGATAAGGTTCAGAATATTTTGATTTTGTAGAGTTTAAGATGCACATTGATCTCTTCCTCTTCTCACTTATCCTTTCAGGCCTACTGCTAATTAACATCCTGTCCTGATAAGCCTTGCACCTGTAGGGACCTGAACTTCAGAGCTTAGCATCCAGCAATGTGAACTCTACATTACATCAGGCAAGGAGACCAGTGAGGTTAAAAAGTAAGAAGAGCCCATTTAGATTCTGAAAATGAGAGACTGGCAGGCAGAACAGGCTAAAGTAAATAAGAAAGGTTCAATTTTACATGGAAATGGGCACAAAAAATGGCCATCAAAAAAAAAAAATAGGAAAATGAGTGACTTCCAGTCAAGATTGCAAAGTGAGAAATTGAAAGGGAGCCAACCTCTTTAATTTTCCTGAGATAAGACACATGAAAAAGATTGAAAAAGGCTAAAAACACTCAGAAGATACTAAAAATGTGCCCCCAAATAAAAAGAACAAAGGGGATAAGAACATCTGACAATAAAAATCCTAGAGAAATGTGCAAGAAGCAATGAAGACAGAAAGAGAAATTATATAAGATACCAAGAAAGATGTCTTCAAATGGTTAAATGATCCATTTAAGGAATTCAAAGGAGAAGCATATTTGGTAAAAAAAAAATCTCAATAGCTAATAGAAATAGCTTTTAGAAATCGAAATGTTATGGGAGGAACCACAGTTAGAATGCTAAAAAATATTGGAAGGAAATAACAAAAAAAATGAAGAGGGAAAAAATAGAAGCAATCCAAAACTAACTTAACATAGTAGAAAATTGTTGATAACATAGATGAAGTGAAAAAATAAGCCCAGAAATAACTCAAACAGGAAAATATGCAAATATAATTGGCACAGCTAAAAAAAGTCAAGTGCAGCAACCTCTGCATTCCTGACATCCCAGAAAATTTGTAAAAAAGAAAAAAATCTTGAGTATTATACTTTGGGAAACTGGTCAAGAAAATTTGCCAGGAATATCAAAAACATGTCATAAAATATAAGCAGAATGAATCCACAGGATTCTGACATAAAAAATTTGCACAAATACCAACACTACAATTACAAAGACAAAATTCCTGCAAGCTGAAAGAAAGCAGGAATCACATAGCAGACTTATGTGACACATACAACATTCAGATGAATGGCCGTGAAACCAGAATTATCTTTCCAGCCAAACTTAATATGCCCCATGATGGCAAGACATGGACATAGATTAGGCACTTGGACTTTAAAATATCTTCACAGAGACCTATACATTCTATTTTAAAATTAATTTACAAATTAAAAAATGTTGTTTTTATGTTGCTTTTATTTCTAAATGTCTACTTCTCTCCTCTACGCAGGTATACCATCCCTCATATGAAAGAAGAGAAGCAGTTCAGCACAACTAATCAACAATCGACCCAGTTTGGCAGCCTATTTAGGGTGACATACTAAAGTATGTCCGTCAATTTGGCATGACAAAACTGCTGCAAAGGAGGATGAGAAGTACATTTCTTCGTCTCTTCTTGAGTTTGGTAAGGGCTTGCTCATTATAATTACACAGAACTCGTTTTCTTTTTTGTTGTCGTTCTTGCCATTTACATTGTGGCATTTATAGTATATATTGTTTCCCTGTTTCTCCTTACTCCACTCTGCAACAGCTCATCACTCTTCCTGTGGAGAGTTGGATATGACTGAAACAACTCAACGACGACAGCAACAAACGTTATTCTGAATCCTTCATAGTTATTCTTGTGGCACAGTAATAAGCCATTATATTTAAATGCCACAATTTGTTTACCCACTTCCCATTTGCTGAACATCTACTTTGTTTCTAGGGGTTTGCTAGGGTAAAAAGTGCTGTGAGATACATGCATTTTAAAGGAGTTATTAAAAAAAACAACAACAACTGAGCTTTCAGGCAAAACCATAACACACTTAAAACAATTTCAAACAAAGATAAACCAATTGCTAACTAAAAATGAGAACCTTCAAAGTAATGTATTGGCTAAACCATTACACTTTTCAGAAGATTGTTTTTTAAAAATAGAGTAGAAGAAGGTAAGGATCAGAGGGAATCCCAAATTAAAGCTCTATCTTTGTTAACTTGGAAATCTAGATTTAAAGGTAGCTAGATAGTGCAGTGGATAGAATGCCAGGCCTAGAGGCTGGAAGACTAGTCTTTCTGAGTTCCGATCTGGCCTCAGACACTTATTAGCTGTGTAACCCTGGGCAAGTCCCTTAATCCTGTTCGTCTCAGTTTCCTCATCTCTAAAATGAGCCGGAGAAAGAAATGCCAAGCCACTCCAGTATTTTTGCCAAGAAAACCCCCAAAATGGGGTTACAAAGAGTCAGACGTGACTGAAACAAGTGAACAACAACTAGATTTAAGGATTTAATTAGTTATTAGTATAAGAAAAGAATTTTGTTTTAGGTGGTCAAGTTAAATTTTGATTAGAAGAGTACAAAATTGTATCATTTTTTGATAAAGTGAATAACCATTTTGTAAAAAATAGAAGAAAAGCCAAAGTTAGCAAAAATAACACTAATTGTAAATGAAAAAGAAACCTCACTAAAAAAGGGTTACAGAATGGATTAAAAAGCAGAAAATCACTTTTTTTCATTTCATTGTCATTCAATGAATTTTTGATGTTAGAGCAGTAAGAATCCAGAAAAGCCAGCTATGTCAAAATTCCCTTAAGGAATTTAAAAACACAGCTGAACCCTTTCCCTTCTAACACTCCCTCTCAAAAGAGAGAAAGAAAGCTCACCAGAAAAGACAGAGCTGTTATTACTATAATCATAATAAGCTCCTGCTTATGACACCATGGTATATATTGCTATCCTAGAATCCTAGAGCCTGCACTGACCCCAATATCTCCAGTCATAATATGTTACCACACCCTCCCAACAAGTAGTGTCATATACCTACCTGTTTGGATTGAGAAGCTATGAGCTACTTAGTCTTTCTCTTACTTTATTTCCTATCTCTTGTGCTAATTAGTCCTTTTCTTTTTTCCTTAGGCAATTGGGGTTAAGTGACTTGCCCAGGGTCACACAGCTAGTACGTGTCAAGTGTTTGGTCTGAGGCTGGATTTGAACTCAGGTCCTCCTGACTTCAGGGCCGGTGCTCTATCCGCTGTGCCATAGCTGCCCCTTTGCTAATTGGTCCTGATGTAACCTTGAGGGTAGTTGTTACCCACGTGCAAGCCCTAGACACCCAGAAAAGAGTCTCAACCCCATTTCCCAATCACAGCCCAGACTGCCATTCTAGCTAACTAACCCAAATACCCTGATCCTATCCTCTTTGACCCCCATGCCTCACCAAACTCCAGGGAGTTCTCAGGCTTCCTTGCCTTACCATGGTCTGTGTCAAAGCAATGGAGAGTCTTCCCTTCTTTCTTCCCTCAACCCCAGGAAAAGTGATGCCCAAGGTTAAAAGGAGCAGGCACTCTCCCTCATCAGCCCTAGCCCTGTGCTCTCCTGCCCTTGCTAAAAGCTAAGACTGGTGAGGAAGGAGACAGAAGTTTTGGCTCTTCTGCTATACCATTATCTTCTCTTGCACCTGCTGAAAGTAGCAACATTTCCTGTTCTCACCCCTACCCCCAAAGCAGAGAGGATTCCATGAACCCTAAAGCTGAGGAAGTTCCCTGTTCCTCACAAAAAGTAAGAGGGTGCCTTGCTTCCCCCATCTCACCACCAACACAGGAAACAATCTCTAGCACTCCAACCCCTAAGTCTGGTCCCCTCCAACCTGGCAAACTACAACACAGAAGCACCTAAGGCTCACACATATATTACCTTAGCTAGAATTACCCCTCCTTCTACTCCTATTCTTGAATACAGAAATAAGTAATAAACTTTTTAAAGATGAGAAATTCAGTGATGTAAGAGATCTAAAGGATAAAATCTCTTCAAAAATGCAAGCTGAACCACTCATCTGGAGAACAGAAGAAATTCCAAATGATAATAAGTTAAACTGGATAATAAACAAAAAAATTCAGTTTAAAAAAAGTCAAAAAGAGTTAAAAGAACAATTAGAGAATTCAATAGGCAACAAAAATGAAAAGCCCAGGATATTTAAAGAACTGAAAATTTAACTAGTAAATGGGCAGGACAAAGTAACAGATCATGAAGACAAAACAGGAATTATAAATAATTTAATTAGGATCCCAAAAGATACCAATAGGGAAAAATGCTTTACATAATTAGAAACAACTTTCCAGACTGGTCAAGATCAAGCAACATATTATTTAAGTAGAGAGAACATATAAGGCCTCAGAGCATGGAAAAATACTAATGACAATAAACAGCCACAGAATTGTTAAATTATAGAATTTCAGAGACAAAGAAAAAATTCCCTGAGCATCTAGAAATGAAAAACAAATATGTTACAAAAAATGCTAATTAGAATTACACCAGGCTTTTACCCACAACACAGGAAAGCCAGCAAAGCTGGACCAAAAAAAAAAAAAGCAAAAGTCTTTAAAATTAGAACTGGAACCCAAAATCACAAAGCCCACAAATATGACCATGTTGTTTGTAGACCAAAAAATTTACTTCAAAGACAAACAAGACTTGGAAGATGGTACCAACAAAAATCCATGATTAAAAAACTCAAAAAGCAAGGGAGGGATAACAACAAACTGATTGAGTGACAAGTGTTTATCAAATATGATAATATTAAATATTAATAGTTGTAAAGCAAGTTTCATTGATTACATTAATGTTTAAAGTTACATTTATAAAAAAAACTTTAAAAGAAAGCAAAAATATGTTTCTTGGAGGACAGACATTTAAATCAGAAAGCATTAAAAGAGATAAATAAGGATAGTACAACTATGTTAAAAAATTCTGCTTAAAATTTGATGACAAATTTTAAATATGTACTTCTCCCTGAAACACATTAATCACTCAGTCCTTTAATCTACTCACCCTTCCATGAATTACTCCTCCACCCCACCTCAGCTATACACAAAGACGATCATACCCTCAATCTTGCCATCACTCATAAACGTACCACACCTCCACGTTCAAGAATTCTGAAATCCCCTTATCTGACCATAATCTATTGGCTTTTCACCTCTTCCTTTGCCTTCCCTTATATAACCTTATTCTTCATCCACACTATGATCTTCAAACCCTTGACCCCTCAATTATCTCCCAGACCACTTCCCCTGCACCAGCCACTCTCTGCTCTTTTTCCCACCTTGACTCCTTGGTGAAGCAATTCAATTCTACACTGTCCTCCTCTCTTGAATCCCTATGCTCTTATGATATCACTGATTATGCCCAGCCAATCCTTAGCCTTGGATCATTCCCATCATTCATCACCTTTGCTCCTACCCACATGTTTCTGACTGGGTCCACCACAAATTTAGGTTACATAACCTCAACTGGCCCCCAACTATTGCTATCTTACTATACCTTCCTTATTCTGCTCTCCACATTGGCTCTTTCAAACCTTTTCATCTCTCTTCCAACCTCCTATGGTTCCCCCTTCTCACACTCTCTCACCTGAGAACCTTCTCATATTTTATGTAAAGAATGAGGCTATTTGCCATGAATTCCCTTTTCTCCCCTCTTCTTCATCTCCTATCACCCATGTTCCTTCAGCCACTCTCTTCTTCACTCTTGTCTCACATTATGAAGTGATTTTTTGGGGAGTGGGATTTGGTTGATTAGTTGTATCCAACTCTTTGTGACCCCATTTGGGGTTTTCTTCGCAGGGATACTGGAGTGGTTTGCCATTTTCTCCAGCTCATTTTACAGGTGAGGAAACTGAGGCAAATAGGGTAAAGTGACTTGCCCAGGGTCACACTGTAAGTGTCTGAGGCCAGATTTCAACTCAGGTCCTCCTGACTACAGGGCCAGCACTCTATCCACTGCACCACCTAGCTGCCCTCTAAGCGGCCTTACTTCTTACCAATGCTCACCCTTCTACTTATTTAAGCAATCTTATTCCATCCCTTCTTCTCCAACAGACTGCCTCCTCTGTCATCCCTACTCTTTCACTTATTTTCAGTCTTTCCCTCTCTACTGGCTCATTGCCTACTGCTTACAAATATGTTCATGACTACTTTATCCTGAAAAAAAAAATGCCCCCATTTGAGCCTTCCATCCCTGCTATCATTCTATATTTCTTCTGCCCATTGTAGTTAAAGTCCTTGAAAAGGCCATCTACAATAAGTGCCTCTACTTTCTCTCTACTCACTCTCTTTTTAACCCTTTACAATCTGGCTTTCGACCTTATCGTTCCACCAAAACTGTTCTCTCCAAAGTTACTAATCCAGTTGCCAAATCCAGTGGCTTTTTCTCAGTCTTCATCCTCTTTGACCTCTCTGCAGCCTTTGACAATGCTAATCACTCTCTCTTCCTCGATACTCTTTTCTAAGTTTTTGAGGACACCACTCTTTTCCTCCTTATCTGACTGCTCTTTCTCTGTCTCCTTTGCTGGATCCTTTTCCAGAACACACCCTCTAACTGTAGGTGTCCTTCAGGGTTCTGTCCTGGGCTCTCTTCTGTTCTTCCTCTATACTGCTTTTCTTGATAATCTCATCAGCTACCATGGATTTAATTACCACTTCTATGCTGATGATTCTCAAATCCAACTTTCCTGCCTTGATTTCTCTGCTGACCTCCAATCTCACACCTCCAACTGCCTTTCAAACTTTCCAAATTGTATGTCCAGTAGACATCTTAAATGCAATATATCCCAAATGGAACTCATTATCTTTCCTTCTGAATTTTCCATTGCTCCTACCTTTCCTATTAATGTAGATGGCAACACTATCTTCCCAGTCCCTCAGGTTCACAACCCAGGAGTCATCCCAGATTCCTTACTATCATGTCCCCTCCCCCTACCAGCTGTTGCTAAGGCCAGCCAATTTCATCTTTGCAACATCTCTCGAATATGTCTCCTTTTCTCCTCTGACATTGACACCACTCTAGTGCAGGCAGGTGCTCATCACCTCACACCTAGCTGCTGGTGAGTCTGACTGCCTCAAGTCTTGTCCCACTCCAATCCATCCTCCATCAAGTCACTAAAGTGGCTAAATGCTTCCTAAAGCACAGGCCCAGTCTGGTGACCCTCTCTACTCAATAAACTCCAATGGCTTCCTATTGTCTCCAACAGCAAATACAAAATACTCTGTTTGGCATTCAAAGCCCTTCATAATCTACTTTTCCCTCCTACCTTTGCAGTCTTCTTATACCTTACTCCCCAACACATACTCTTGGATCCAGTGACACTGGCCTCGTGGTTGTTCCATAAACAAGACACTCTATCTCTTTGCCCTGGGTATTTTCTCTACCTGTTTCTCATGCCTGGAATGCTCTCTTTTCTCAATTCTGACTACTGATCTTCATGGCTTCCTTTATGTTCCAACTAAAATGCTACCTTCTACAGAAATCCTCATCTAACCCCTTTTAATTCCAGTGCCTTTCCTCTTTTAACTATTTCCTATTTATCCCACATATAGCTCATTTTGTATACATTTGTTTGCACATCATCTCTTCCGTTAGATTGTAAGCTCCTTGAGAGAAGGGGCTGTCTTTTGCCTCTCTTTGTATGCCCAGCTCAGCACAGTGCCTGGCACATAATAGGCACTTAATAAACGTTTATTGACTAACTGATGTAAATATGATTCTATAGTAAAATTTATAAAGGAAAAGTTCCCAGAGTTTAAAAGAAGGAACAGATTTTTAAAAAAAACCAATAATAATTGGAGCTGTTAACAATCTATTCTCAGAATATAAATCTAAGAAGAAGTTAAACAGGCATAAAATTATAACTAATAAATTGGAAGGGGTAATCTAGTAGGAAAATTTAATTCACTAAAAATTTATTAAAGTGTTTATTACATGCAAGGTATAGTACTAGGCACTGGAGATAAAAAGTTATTGTATTTTTTATATCTAATTATACAAGAACAAAAAAGTCCCTAACCTCAAGAAGCTTATATTCTATTGGAGGGAGTGAGGTTATAACCTGTATATAGACAACCAAAAGCAAAGCAGATACCAAGTTAGGTGAAGTAAGTTTAAAAGGGAAGGCCCATTAATAACCAGGCAAGTCATGAAGCGTTTAACATAGAAGGTTGTACTTAAGCTGTGCCTGGGAGGAAGGAATTTTGGGACTGAGATAAGGAGGGAATGAATTTGAGACTTGGGGTACCACCTGTGGAAAGGCATGAAGGAGAGAGATGGGATATGCAAAGAGAACCACTAGCAAAGAAGTCTGACTGGAACAAAGATTGTGTAAGGGAGAGAAACAGGAAATAACTTTTTGAAAAAAAAATTTTTAATTTAAAAAAAATTAATTTATTTTTAGTTTTCAACATTCACTTCCATAAGCTTCGAGTTTTAAATTTTCTCCCCTTCCTTCCATGCCTCCCTCCCCAAGACAGTATGCAATCTGATACCGGCTCTACATATACAAGGAATTAATCTTAGAAAAGTAGGTGAAAGCCAGATTATGGAAGGTTTTAAACTGAGAATCATGTGTTTTATTCTAAAGGCAATAGGGAGCTACTGAAAAATAGGGCAGTCATCTGGTCAGACATTTGCTTTAGGAATATCAGCTAGACACTGGAGAAGGGAGAGACTGAAAGAAGGGAGACCAATTAGGAGGTTGATTATTTTACAACAGTCCAACTAAGAGGTAATAAAGGCCTGAACTACCATAGACACTCTGAGTCAATCAGTTAACAGGTATGTTATTAAGCTATTACTAAGCATGAGGTACTATGCTAAGTACTGGGGATACAAAGACAGCCAAAAACATGCTCCTTGCCCTTAAGTTTCTCATGTTCTAATGGGGGAAGACAACATGCAAACAATAATAAATAGAAATGAAAAGATAAATGGAATAGATGGGAGGTAATCTCAGAGGAAGGATACTAACAGTGGTGGGGATAGGAATGAAGGGAGGACACCAGGAAAGGCCTCTTGGAGAAGCTGGGATTTAACTTGAGTCTTGAAGGAAACCAGGGAAGACACTATATGAATTGAATAGGGAGAGTATTCCAGATAAGGGGGACAATCCTTAGGTTGGCACAGATTTGGGAGATGGAGAGTTATGTGCAAGGGACAAGAAGGTGGGCATTGCTGGATTGTAAAGTACAAGAAAATTGGAAAGGTAAGGAAAGATCAGGTTGTAAATGGATTCAAATGACCAACAGAATATTTTATATTTAAACCTATATTTAAACTTTTATGTTGAAACTATATATTAAACTTATTTATGTTTAAACCTGTGCTCCTGGGACAGCCATAAGAAGAGATATATTTAACTCTTAAATTTTTTATTTTTATTTTTAGGCAATTGGGGTTACTTGACTTGCCCAGGGTCACACAGCTAGTGTCAAGTGTTTGGTCTGAGGCCAGATTTGAACTCAGGTTCTCCAAACTTCAGGGCCGGTGCTCTATCCACTGCGCCACCTAGCTGCCCCAGAAGAGATATATTTAAACAGCAATTAAAGTTCACTATGGGGCAAGGGGTGACATGATCAGACCTTCACTTCAGGAAAATCACTTTGGCAGCTGAGTTGAGAATGGAGTAGAGAGAGGCAGGTGTGAGATTGTGATTCTGGGTGACTGGATGATAATGGCATCTTCAGTAAAAATAGGGAAATTGGGAAGAGGGGAAGTTTTGGGGGAGAAGATTATGAGTTCAGTTTTAGACACGTTGAATTTGAGATGCTACAAGATATCCAGTTCAAGATGTCTAAGAAGTTGGTGATATGAGAAAAGAGCTCAGGAGAAAGGTTAGATCTAGATATACCAATATGGGAATTGTCTATGTAGAGATGATAATTGAACCCATGGTGGCTGATGACATCAACAAATGAAATAGCATAGCGGGAGAAGTACAAAGTCATGGAGGACACCCATGCTTAATGGACATGCCCAGGGTAAATATTCAAAAAAGGAGCCTGAGGAAGAGCAGTTAGGTAAATAGGATGACAGCCAGGAAAGAGGGCATAACAAAAAACTTAGAGAGGAGAGAATGTATAGGAGAAGGTAGTGATAAAGTGTCAAATGCTGTTAAGAGGTCAAGAAGAATGAAGATTAAAAAAAAGGTCTTTAGATCTGGCAATTAAGAGATTGTTTATGAGTTTGGAAAGAGTAGTTTCAGTTAGAAGGTGACAGACATGATAGATGTGGTGGAAGCCTCAACAAGACTTAGCAATAGATAGGAAACACATGGTGAAGGAGAGGGAAAAGTTAAAACGAGTCCAAGGTTGTGAATTAGGATGAGGGGGTCTTCAACAGGAAAAAGAAAAAATGAATGAGGGTTGAATTTTGGGGAAAATAAATGAATTCCATTTTGGATATGTTAATTTTGAGGTGCCCCTGGGACATCTCTAAGAAGAGATTTCATAAGCAATTGTTAGTGCAGGACTGAACTTCAGAAAAAAAATTAGGGCTAGATATATAGATCTGATAGTTATCTACATAGAAAGGATAACTGAACCATGGGAGCTGAGGAGATTACAGGAGAGAGAGCACAGAGAAAGACAGTAAAAGAGTTCAAGGAAAAGCTACACTGAGTAATAGGAAGAGGATGATGGAGGAATAGCAAAGAAGACAGAAGTAATTATAAATAGGCAATAGGAGATTCAAGAGAAAGGAATTTCATGGAAGGCAAGAAAAGAGAGAGTTGTCCAGGAAGAGGATTTGGTCAACAGTGACAAAAGCTGCAGAGATGTCATAAAGAATGAGGACTGACAAAAGATCATTGAACTGAGCAATTAAGTGATCCTTGGCAACTAGGGAAAATAGTTTCACTTTAGTGGAGGGGATGAGGCCATATTGCAAGGGACTGAGAATAGGTTTAGATGGTGAAAGATGTGCTAGAAAATATAGACCAGGCTTAAGGAATGTCAGAAACTTTTACGTTATACAAAAACTTCACTCATACATATCATTAATACTTTTATTAGGAAAAGGATTGGAAGAGTCACATATTGTAAGCATCAAATAACATCACAAAAAATGAAACTGATCATATTTTAACATGAAATTACATTACTGATATGTGTAAATTCCTGAATATAGCTACAAATTACAGTTAAAAACATTTCTTAGAATAACAATAAAAAGAATACAAAACTAGTAGAAAGAATGAATATGAGAAAAAGATACGGTATACAAACTGTTGACACCAAAAATTTGAAATAGAGGGAGAATATCAACATTGATTAGAATAATTTCCAAAGGGGGTTTAAGTGATTTAAATAAATTGTCATCATAAGGAGAACAAAAAGCCTAGAAACACCCTTAGCCAACAAATACAATCTCTTTGCCAAAGGAAGTGAAATAGAGGTTGAGGCAATATCACTTTAAAATATAAACTTGTTTGCGAAATTTTAGGAAGAAAGATGGTGAAAGTTTATGAGCAATACCACCTCATAAAACAGTGAGAAGCAGTAGAGGGAAAAGTGAGTTTGCAGAAAGTTTGCAAGAGATCCAACTAAACAAAATCATCCCAAGGGTATGTAAGGATGGAACTGGAAAGATAATAAACATTAAAAATGGAAAAGATCTGCAAAGGTATTTGGAACAAACTGTTTTTACTAAGACAAGACCATCAGAGCCACAATATTTGGATTCTAACATCACATTTCCAGATGTGCTGCCTGAAGAAGTGGAAATGGCACTAAAGAAAACAAAGATGGGAAAAGCAATTAAACTAGATCTAGTATACACAAAAAACTGTGGTATAGGTAATACAGTTTGCAGGACATCAAGAGAGAGATTCTCCAGTTATCTGAATGAGAATGTACCAAAGGGGTGGGGGGAAATTCAAGTCCTTATAATTACCAATAAAAATTATTAAGACTATAAGTACCTATTAACTGATATAGATGAATGAAGAAAAACGTATTTATTAAGTGCTTACTATGTACCAGGCACTGTAGTAAGCACTAGAGATTAACATACAAAAAGCTATATGCTTAGTTTTCTATCTGTAACCCTACTTTTGGCCTTCTCCCAGTGCCTAAACCTACTCACAAACTCCTCCAAGTGGTTGGACATTTTTATAAAAGTTATTAGGGGAGTAGTATATACACTAATTGAAGGCTTTCTTGGTGATAGTATAAGAAAGGAGTAGCCATACTTTTGCATAATAGCATTCCACAACAGACCACATCTTTGTAATTACACAATTGACTGAAAGGGACAGAGAATGTTAGTTCTCCCTGTGCTTGTTATTTGTTGAATATAAAAAAAAGCACTTTTGTGGTACACCTCCCATACACGTCAGAATCATACTACACTCCTTGGAGGTGTAACAGATAAAATTTTTATTCATTGTTGATTATTAACATCAAGGAAAATGTAAAACAGGGAGTTGTATACTAGCCAAAGATTTCTGTCGTTGTCATGGAGTACATCCAGGGCAGAGACCAGAAAGAAGAGGGATTCCCTACAGGTGCTATGTCTTTCCAGATGTTCTGGTTTGTGGATATTGTGTTGATTGTTATCAAACCCCAAAATACTGCAAACCCACCTAAGTAAGATTCAAAATTGTTCAAAAGAGTTCACTTTGTCGGCTGGTACATATATCTTGGAAAGACAATGAGTGAACAATGAGGTAGTCCTGGAGGTGACCTGGAGGAGAAGAATGGGCAACTTGACAGTTCTTAGAGACCACAAGCTTCTGACTAAAACAAAAGCTTTTTCACAACAATATTCTTCTAGGAATTTTGTATGAGGGTGAGTCACAAAATACTACTATTTCCCAAGAACTGTGGTTGAGAATCATCCAAACGGCAATGGAGAGGCACCTATTGAGTCTAAGGAGGTTGTAACACATTACAAATGAGGAAATATGAAGAAGTGGGATAAAAGATACCACCAAAGAAAGGCACCAAGGGAAAAAAAGACTGGTCAATCAACCACAATCAATCACAGGCCTTTATTAAGCACTTACCATATGCCAGGGACTGTGCTAGGCATAAGCACAAAAGGTACGGACAATCTCCACTGGCATCTGTATAATATCAAGGTGATGCAAGTAAGACCCACCAAACTGGCTGACCACTTGTGGCAGATTGTTGGAGTACATGGATGACAGTTCCACAGATGGGCAGGCGTGGATGAGTCATGATTTGCATTCTTGGAGGGAGTGGTGACATTACTGGGATCAAAGATGCATTAGATATGGGTAGAACTGTTCTTTTTTTTCCTTTCTTCTTTCTCTCCCTAACCCATTAAGACACAAATGGTTCAGATTTTGGAGTTTTGGTTGGAAATTTAACCCATATATAGTTTCACTATTGAGTAACTGGTGTTTATCATAAATATTGCAATTGTATTCATAATAACACATTTTCAAAAGAAATAAGAAAATGAATTTAAGAGTTAGTACAATTTACCAAAGAGATTTTTAAACTTTAATTATTGCCTAAGATGAATTTTATAGTCCATAGAGAAGGAAAAATTAGTAAGGAGAGATTTTTAGATAGACTGTTTATGACATTATGTTGAACAAGAAACATTGTAGAAAGCAACACTATCCCTAGTCTCAGAGCAGTCTAAGGCCATATCTTCACATCTATAATTATCTGAATGACATATTGCCACTTTTGATTATTACATGAATGCCATTTCTGCCCAGTTTTTGCTTATAACTCTGATTATCTTCTAGTATTGTGATGCTCACCCACATCAACTATATGTAAGGATGGAGGATGACTAAGAAAAAAATTTAGTCAACTCCCCACTAGTTAAAACAAGTGTCAAATGACTGCACATGTATAACCCATATCAGCTTGTTTGTTGTCTTGGGGAAGGGGGAGGGGAAGGAGGGAGGGAGAAAAATTTGGAATTTAAAATCTTATAAAAAATGAACCTCGAAAATTATCTTTATATGTAATTAGAAAAAATAAAATACTATTTGCATTTTAAAAAATAAGTGTCAACATGTCCCATTCAATCAATCAATCAGTCAATCGAAGACTGTGAAAAAGTCCTTGATGCACTGGTATGACATGGCATAGGAAATGTGTTTGCATTGTCTAAGGAAACTTGGTCACATTCTGTGGATCATCTATAAAATATCATTGCAGTTTGGGCCCAAGGAGATTTGAGCAAATAAAGAAAAAAGAACATTCAAGCTAAATCTCAGAGAAGGAGGGGGGAGGGTACAAAGCCCTATACTCTGGTCTCAGTTTCCTCCCCCACCCCCAGATTGAGGAAGTACCTTGTAAACTTGAGAGGACTTTCTTTTTCTATTGCCATTCTTGAAGCATCCCAGGAACAGAGGATGGCAGTATTTGTATCAGAACTAAAGGTCAGATTCAAGGCTCTACATAAGACCCAATAGAAAAGTTACCTAAAGGGATTATCTTGAAGACTTTAGCAAAAGGATTTTTAGGATAATGTAATTACTCCCTTGTTCCACATACTCACTAAACTTGAGCCTACTTCCCTTTGGATCCTACATACAATTATCCCTTCCACATTGCTATTTTCCCCATCATGGTTTTGACATATCACATCACAGGTTGGCATAAGAAATTAAATGGGAATTTTTTAGGAGTTTTACAAAGCCACAGATGACACACAAAGGCCAGCAGATGACACAGAAAAAGTTTAGAAACTCAGAAATGTATAAAATATACATATAGTATGATATAATATCATCATATCTTATCTTTTAATACCATAATAATTCAGACTTCTTCTCTGATATGGAGAGCCAAAAAAATTTTACATGGATTTTCCAGATTGCAGGAGCACTGAACCCCCAATCCCTACGATGTGAAAGGCATAACTGTATACTCCAAATGTTTATGTGGACTATTTGTGCCCAACCTGTAGAGCCTTCCAAGCTTGTATTGGTCTGATCAGCCATAGTCAGACACACTGTACTTGACTCCAAAGTAGTGATGTCATTTCAGTCCTCTTAGAGAATAAAGGACACAACCACACCAACCAATCATACTTGTGAGGGTGTGTCACAAACTTTGGAGGGCAAGGCACTTTGTATCAACTCTTCTTATCGGCAGCTAGGTGGCACAATGAATAGAGCACTGGGTCTGAAATCAGGAAGACCCTAATTCAAATCCAGACTCAGAAACTTAACCAGATATGTGACTCTGAGTAAATCATTTACTCTCAGTTTGCCTCAGTTTCCTCAACTGTAAAATGGGGATAATATCAGTACCTACTTAATAGGGTTGTTACGAGGATCAAATGAGAAAATATTTGCAAAGCATTTAGCACAGTGCCTGGCACATGTTGTGCTGTTCAGTCATTTCAGCCATGTCTGACTCTTCTTTTCTTTTTTTTTTTTTTTGTTTGTTTTGTTTTGTTTAGGCAATGGGGTTAAGTGACTTGCCCAGAGTCACACAACTAGTAAGTGTTATGTGTCTGAGGCCACATTTGAACTCAGGTCCTCCTGAATCCAGGGCCAATGCTCTATCCACTGTGTCACCTAGCTGCCCCTATATCTGACTCTTCTTGACCCCACTGGGATTAACTTGACAAAGATACTGGAGTGGCTTAGCATTTCCTTCTCCAGCTCATTTTATAGATGAGGAAACTGAGGCAAACAGGGCTATGTGACTTGCCCATGGGCATACAGCTAGTAAATGTCTGAGGCCAGATTTGAATTCGGGAAGATAAGTCTTCCTGACTCCAGGCCAGGCACTCTGTCTATAGCACCACCTTGTTGCTCCTGCCTGGCACATAGTGAGTACTATATAAAGGATAAGATGATGCTTAGCAGAATACCTAGTACATAGTAAATACTACACAAATGCTCATTTCCTTCCCCTCTTGCCTATCCCATACTACACCATCTTAGTAAAGACCTTTTTCCTTTCTTTCTTCTTTTTTTTTTCTTTTGATGAGGCAATGGCGTTAAGTGACTTGCCCAGGGTCACACAGCTAGTGAATATTATGTGTCTGAGGCCAGATTTGAACTCAGGTCCTCCTGACTCCAAGGCCGGAGATCTATCCACTGTGCCACCTAGCTGCCCCGAGTAAAGACCTTTTTCCAAAAGCTAATTAAATCTAGTTGACTAAATGATAACAACTGATAATCACAGTGGGAAGCATACTGGTAGGGGCTTTTTTTTTGGGGGGAGGAACTTTTGAGTTATAGTACCAGGAAAAAACCCCAAACCCCTTCGGGTTACACCTAGGATGCCAAGAGAAGAAAACGGCAGCAATGCTGATGTGAGCAGGGGTTTGGATAAGTAGCTTCAGAGCATGCCTTACATATACATAGGTCTCATTTGTTTCACTGTCCACCATTGATAGTGATAATGTTGATTGTGCAGCTGAAGCAAACACTGCTTCCTCCACATAAAGTTTTAGTCTTTGGGTTGGGTTCATAGCCATTGTATAGAAAGTCTACCGTTCCTTCCTAGTTTCACCGCCCAGTCAGCTCAATAACTTAACTGAGGAAAAATCATTTGATTTCTCAGGAACTTCTCACCAGGTCAGTAACTCTTCTGTTGCTCTTTTCTAGCTACTCCCATGTTTTGCCTTGGTTTTTGAAGCTGTTCTTCAGGGCATCTGTAAAATGCTTCTTTGGCTCTGCCTGTTCCCATCCACTCTGAAGCTATCAACCATCCTCTCAGAAGAATATATGCTCCTTGAAGGCAGAAATTGATGTTTTTTCTTTGTCAATCCAGTAACTTATACGGTACCTTACACATAGTAGATGCTTAGTAAATGCTTATTGAATGGAATCATTCCTATCTTGAACACTTATATGATGTTGGTTAACTTTGCAAGGTTGATGGCAGAACTCAGATCTGCTAACGCTTCCATAATTTTGAGAGGTATGACAAATAAGATGAGAATGCAGTGTCATGGAAGTAAAGGAGATTATGGACATGCCTTTTGTATGTAGCAATTAAAGAACAAATACAAAAGATATCATCAAGATCTCTAAATTGTTTTGGTTGATATGAAGGTGTTTAATTTATTATTTTCCCCCCTTAAACAACTGGAAGTTTTGTTCTACCTTCTTTCTTTTTGAGTAGTGCAAATTACCCAAAATGTTCTTACAATCAGGGAATAAAGAAGAGAGATGCATGATATTATTTATGTCCTTAAGCAGATAAGAAAAATAAAGAATGTTGTAAAATGATTGGTCTATAAAGACCCTGAATTTCACCATGGCTAAGATTCAAGGACTTTCTGGGGGCTAAGTATCGCTCAGATTCTGACAGTCTGGATGGGTATCTCACCAGAGCTGCTCAGTATCTATATCTTGGACAGATACTGAAGACGGATAATTAATTGTATCCAAAAGTGAAAGGGAAGAAAAAAAGTAGGCTAGATCACATTTGAGAATCTGCACAGTACTTTTAAATCACTTTCAGCTTCTCTCTAAAACAAAGGTCAGTCTCTTAAAAATCAATACTCTTCTGGTGATGCTGTATTGCTACAAATCATGGAATAGTGGAATACTCATACAAACGGAATTACTCTTTGACTTGAGAACAAAAATATACTCTCCCATCTCCATGCTTTTGCTCACACTGTTCCCTAAGCCTAAAATATACTCCTTTCCCCTTTTCATTTGTTAAGTTCCTATTTATTTTTTAAAAATCCAACTCAAATGTCATCCCCTTCATAAAATCTTCCATGATCCCTAGGTTACTAGTGACCTTCCCCTTTGGACTTCACAAAGCACTTTATTTTACAGTTCTCAAAGGCATTTAAAATGTAATATTGTATATTATCATTATCTGTCTTTGTGTCTTATGTTCTACCATACTGCAAGCTACACGAAGGCAGGGAACATATTGATATTTTGTATCTTCCAGTTCCTGGAACAAAGCACTGTACACAGTATCCTCTTGATAAATGTTAATTAAATGAATGAATAATGAATAAATTGTGAAATTTCCATCTTGGAGAGAGGGTGAGGATACATGTTCCTCTACTCACTCACAGCATCAGCCAGATTAAGAGCAAAGTAGGACAAAAAAAGTGTGGGGATGGATGGGTACCATGAACATCAAGGTCCACTATCCTGACACTACTCTCTTATGTTATGTGAGACTACAGCAAATGAAGCTCAGCAAATTATCCCAGCACTGTGTAATTTCTGGCTCTTCAGGCAAAAATTTTGGATAAGGCTCACTTTACCACTGTTAATGTTAAAAAGTAAAAAGACCTCCAGCAGAGCTGGAAGCCAAAGCCACTTGCATCCTCTTTAGGCCTATGCCTTTACGATTATTTGGGAGCTACAGAGATGCTGTTTCTCTCTAAGCTTTCAAGAAAGGGCATTATTGTATTCTGCAAGGCACATAATTAATTGTACATCTTCAGTTTCATACTTTTGGTGGTGCATAATTACTATATTCAATACTCTGATATGGCTAATATATCCTTGCAATTGAGTCTTCCAAACTAGAGTCTCTGGTTTCTTGGTTTGTTCCTTAGCTTATGAAGCCTTCCTCCTTAATGTCTCAGTAATCTCTTAGAAATAGGCTGAAGTTCAATTGTAACGGGGACAATGTACACCCTCTTCCTCAAAAACATTTGAAATTGGAAACACAAAGGGCAGGATAAGAAAAACCTGAAGGACTCTTCCCATCCTTGTCTCTGGCAGAGTGGCTTAGAAAGAGGTTCATTTGTTGATTTTTACTAAATGCAAGAATTCTAGTTTTTTTTCTTTCAAGGAGACATTCATTAGCTATATTTTATTTATTTTGCTGCTTAGTGATGGTGACAGCTCTGAGCAATCTTATTTAAAAGTCATAAAGAAAGGAAGCCATCAGAGTACGATGTAATGTGAAAAGCATTCAACTAAGAGTCAAGAACCCTGGGATCCAGTTCTAGCTATCTTCCTCACTAGCTATGTGATCCTGGGAAAGTTGCAATCTTTCTGGATCTCAGTTTATTTAGCTATAAAATGAGGGTGTTGGACTCTAAGATTCCTTCTAACAACAGAATTATATAAAATTTTGTTATCTCTTTGTTAAAGATATCTGCCCTCACTGATGGACCATGCTTTAGATTACATTGGAAGCACTGTTAACTAAAGAGCTTAGAAACCAAGGTAGGAGGGAACTGAATACAGATCCTATCATTTCTAAGGTTTTAATGAAAATTAAATTATAATATTAGGACAAGAAAAAGTGATTTGTAGATTTATGGTTCACATTCTTGCATTCCAATAGAAATAAAGGCCTTATAGACAATACTGGATGCTTGTCATTGGCTCAGGATTGTCTCAGGCAAAGGGGAGTGTTGGCCCTTTTATCATTAAGAACAGACTAGAAAGTAATTTTTGCAAATATGACTATTAGTGAATTTGAAGGACACCACAGGATCCCAAGTGTTGTTAAAATGGAACATTAAGGCAGACAGAGCCATCTTACACTTATTTCTTGAATAATTTGAAAAATCAAAATTAGGTAATATTTAAAGGAGGTTAAAAAAAAAAAAGACAAGCCATTCATTATTGGGCAGCTAGGTGGTTCAGTGGATAGAGCACTGGGCCTGGAGTCAGAAAGACCTGAATTCAAATCTGGCCTCAGACACTCTCTAGCTGTGTGACCCTGGGATCCGCTGGAGTAGGAAATGGCAAACCACTCCAGTATCTTTGCCAAGAAAATCCCAGACACAGTCACAAAGAGTCAGATGTGACTGAACAACGACAACAACAACAACAACAATATCCCTTGTCATGCACCCTTTATCTTACATATCCCTTATACTTCCTGCCCACATTCCAACCTCACCTGCACTCTGTTGAACTTCCTCATCCTTCTCATTCTCCTCCCAGTGAACAATGGACTCTGCCCTGGGACGCTGGGCTCTGCTGGGTGAGCTTCTGCTGTACTTTGGCTGGAATCAGGTCTTTTCATCATTTCTTGGCCATTTCCAAACGATGCTGCTATGCTTGTCATCTCCCCCCACCCCCTGTCCACACTGTGCCTGTCCCCTTCCTAATTCCCCTTTATGTGTTTTTCTTGTCCTTTCGTATCCCCAGCGCTTAGCACAGTGCTGGCCATTCAGTAAATACTTAATAAATGCCTTGTCATTCATTTATTTGTGTACGGACTTCAATGCAACATTATCTCATTCGATCCCCATCATAACTTGTGAAGCAACTGGGCAAAAGCGTCATTATGCCCATGGTAGAGAGGGGAAACTGTGGCTGGGAAGGGCTAAGTTATTCAACTGAAGCAAAACAACCAACAAGTGGCAAAACCAAGACTTGTCCCACAGGTCTTGGAGCTCATTGCTTTTCTCCCTAGGCCACAACGTGCCACGTACACCATGGAGACTTGTTGAAAGTTCATCATATAATTAATAATTTAAAAAAAATTTTAAATAAAAAAATTCATCGTAACCATGGTGACATAAATATTATTCTTTTATGCATCTTAAGAGGCTTTTTAAAGATACCAATAACCACAACAAGGCTCTAGAGAGTCAATAAGTATTCACTGAACTGAATTTGTTTAAGACTTGGTCTGATTATAATGTCCTGAGAACAAACTTCTTTCCATTCTGGAATTTACTAGATAAGAGTGTTACAAGTTGTGTGTCTGGCACGTTAACGTTTGGCGTCAATAGTGGTACTGCAGCATAAGCAATCTGAATGGGCGTACAAGAGGAGAGTAAGTCCCACCTAGGGTGAGAATTCTTAAATTAACAAAGGTCAGAAGTGATTGGAAAAGATAAAATGAACCACTTTGATTACACAAAATTGAAAAGGTTTTGCACAAAACACTCAACATCCAGTCCAGTCAGAATATATATGAAGGGAAGCAGCAAATTCCTCTGATACAAGTGGATAGCTAATATATGCAAGGAACTGATACAAATACATGAGACTAAATGACATTCCCTTGTGGAAAAATGGTCAAGGGATAGGAACAAACTGTTCTCAAATAAAGAAGCGTAAGTTATCAATAACCAAAGGAAGAAATGATTCAAATCACTACTCACAAGAGAAGAATAAGACAGGGACAAAGACTCTAGATTTGTGATATAATTGGTATAGGGAACTCCAGGCTAAGGAAACTCCATCTACCAATGCAGGTTATATCTTGTACTTAGAGTCCTAGAGAGTTATCTAGAACATTGAGGGGTTTAGTGACTATTAAGGCTTCCAAGATGTGTCAGAGGTAGGACGTGAACTCAGGGCTTCTTGGCTCTAAGGATGGTTCTTTCTCCATTATACCCCACTGCCTCTCAATGATAATGGCAGTGAAACTTTCATTCTACCTCATCCTAGCACATAGGCAAAGATGACAAAAGAGACAAATGGCGATTATTGGAGGGGCTGTGGGAGGACAGGCAAACTAGTGTACTGTTGGAATAGCTATACCTGATCCAATTATTCTGGAAAGCCATTTGGAACTATTCTGTAGGAAGGCTTTCCTCATCCCCCCAGCTGCTTCTGTCTTCTCCTCTAGTTACCTTCCACCTTTGTGGTATTATCAGGTTTGTACCTATTTGTGCATAAGTTGTCTCCCCCATTTGAACATGAGCTCTTTGATGGTATAGATTAGTTTTCTTTTTCTTTTTTCTCCCCCCCCCCACTTTTTGGTAGAGGCAATCGGGGTTAAATGATTTGCCCAAGGTCACATAGCTAGTAAGTGTCAAGTGTCAGATTTGAACTCAGGTCCTCCTAATTCCAAGGCCAGAGCTCTCTAG
This sequence comes from Phascolarctos cinereus, assembly GCF_003287225.1. Classification (NCBI taxonomy): domain Eukaryota; kingdom Metazoa; phylum Chordata; class Mammalia; order Diprotodontia; family Phascolarctidae; genus Phascolarctos; species Phascolarctos cinereus. Next base: position 140,390,212 of record NW_027555958.1, on the reverse strand, counting down.
CCACTTCGCCACCTAGCTGCCCCTAGTTTGCTTTTTCTTTGTATACTCAGCGCTTGGCACAGGGCCTAGAACATATTAAGTGCTTAATAAATACTTGTTGATTGATTGATTATACAACCAAAGTGACTAAACTGGGAATATCCTCTGACACAGTGACACTGGATACTACTAGACGTATACCCCAAAGAGATGAAAGGAAGAGGGAACAGACACAAATACATAAAAATATTTATCGCAGCATTTTCTGTCGTAGTAAGCAACTGGAAACAAACTGGGTGTTCATCAGCTGGGGAATAGATGAATAAATTATAGTATATGATACGATAGAATACTATTATGTTATAAGAAATGATGAAGGAGGGGGCAGCTAAGTGGTGCAGTGGATAGAGCACCAGCCCTGAAGTCAGGAGGACTTGAGTTCAAATCCGGCCTCAGACCAAACACTTGACACTTACTAGCTGTGTGACCCTGGGCAAGTCACTTAACACCAATTGCCTAAAAACAAACAAACAAACAAAAAAAGAAACGATGAAGGGGATGGTTTCAGGAAAAACAGAGAAGACTTGTATGCACAGTTAAGTGATAAGAACGAGGGAAGCAATTTATGCAATAACAACAGTATTTTAAAGATAATTGACTTTGATACAATGATCAACTACAATTCCAAAGGACTCATGATGAAACATGCTATCTGCTCCCAGATAGAGAGCTGACAGATCAGAGCACAGATTGAAACATATTTTCTTTTCTTTTTGGACATGGCTAACAGAGGAAATTATGTATGACTACGTATATTTGTTTTGTTTTTCCTGACTTCTCAATGGCTGGAGAAGGGAGAGAACTTAGAATTAAAAATAAAATAAAACTTAATTTTAAAAATTATAACATATAAATGTAATGTGTTATAACTATGCTTTAAGAAGTGATGAAAGGGGCAGATTCAGAGAAATCCAGATTTCCAGAAAGGGATGCAGATTGAAATGAGGAGAACAAGAACAACTTATACAATTACTACAGTAAAATAAAATGAATGAGTCTTAAGAACTTAGATCAATACAATGATCAATCAGGACTACAGAAGACTGAGGAGATGGACTAGATATACAGAATAAAATATATATTCTTAGTCATAACTAGTAGTCAATTTGTTGTGTTTGTCTATATTTATTGGTTACTTTGGGAGGCTTTTCAAGGAAAGAATTTGTGGGAGTAATTAATGACAGTGATGAAAAAAAGAAGAGCCATCAATGAAACTACAAAAATACACAGAAGAGAACAGAACGTTCAGAAGGGGACAGAGGCAAGAAGGACATTGTCTATACATATAAAACTGTGAATCTTGTTATGTAGTTTAATATATACACATATATTAGCATACATTATCTACCTATTCATCTATCCACTAAATTTAACATGTTAATTCCAAAGCAGTCTCACTTGTCTGTGTTGCCCTCTGAACTTCCTTCTGACCTCTGATGGGCATTTTAAAAGGTGCTTCATTGATGTCCTTTTCTTTCTTTCTAAGCTCTCATTTGCCCACCCCCAAAATTAAAAACAACTCTCCCTTCTAATAAGTTAGTATAATCAAGCAAAATAAATCCACAAGTCAGCCATCACAGACTTCTACAAAGAAAATCTTACCCAGCCTTAGCAACGCTGATGGTCTGTTGTTCCATTGCTTCATGGATACTGGTTCTATCATGCTCCTTGAGGCTGTTAAACTCATCAATACAGCAGAGACCTCCATCTGCAAGGACTAATGCTCCAGCTTCCAAATTCCATTCCCCAGAATCCTTCACAGCAGTCACGGTCAAGCCTACAGAGATAGGCACGTCATTCAAACCTAATTTTTGCTATAGGTATACTTCATACATATAAAAGGAAGGAAATAAAAGTTGGCATCTATATGGTGCAAAAGCACTTAACATACATTATGTCAGTTGAGCCTCAAAACAAACTTGTTGAGGTATGTACTAAAATAATTTTTCAAAAAATTATTTTATCACGAACTTATTATCATCAACAAATATGAACATTTCAATATGGAAGAAAGGACTAAAAAGGATCGTATATGAACCTGTGAATTTTGTTACATATACAGCACTGGGTCTTAAGCCAAGAAGACTTGAAACAAATCCAGCCTCAGACATTTACTAGCTGTGTGACCCTGGACAAGTCACTTAACCTCTGTCTGCCTCAGTTTCCTCAACTGTAAAATAAGGATAACAATTTCACCTATCTTACAGGGCTGTTGTGAGGATCAAATGAGATACAATTTGTAAAGCATTTAGTATAATGCCTAGAACATGGCAGGTGCTATATAAATGCTAGCTATTATTGTTATTATTACATTATTATAGCTTTATTTTTTTAAACCCCAAGACATCATTTTTAAGGTTATACATGTGTAGTCAAGCAAAACACATCCATAATAGTCATGCTATGAAAGAAAACATAGAGAAGAAAAGAAAACTCAAAGAAAAATGAAGTCTTAACAAAAGTATGCTTCAATCTGTATTCAGACATCATAGTTTTTTCCCTGGGGATAGCATTTTTCACTATAAGTCCTTCAGAATTGTCTTGGATCACTGTATTTGCTAAGAATAGCTAAGTCATTCACAGCTGATTATCTTACAATATTGCTATTACTTTGTACACATTACATTTCATTTTGCATCAGCCCATGCAAGTCTTTCCAGGTTTTTTTTTGAGAGCATCCAGCTCATCATTTCTTATAGTACATTAGTTTTCCATCATAATCACATACCAAAACTTGTTCAGCCGTTCTCCAATTGAAGAGCATCCCCTCAACTTCTAATTCTTTACCCCCAGAAAAGAGCTGCTATAAATAGTTTTGTACATATAGGTCCTTTTCTTTTCTTTTTTTTGTTTTTTTTTCTTTTAAATGTCTTTTGGAATACAAATCTAGTATGTATTGCTAGGTCAAAGGGTATGAATGGTTTTATAGCCCTCTGGACATATTTCCAAATTGTTCCACAGAATGGCTGAATCAGTTCACAACTCTACCAACAGTGCATTAAAGTCTCATTTTTCCCATATCCCCTCCAACATTTTTCATTTACCTTTTCTGTCCTATTAGCCAAGCTCTTAGGTAGGTGGTAGTACCTCAGAATTGTTTTAATTGCATTTCTACAATCAATAGTGAGTTAGATTATTTTTTCATATGGCTTTGACTACTTCATCTGAAAACTGATCATATCTTTTGATCATTTACCAATTGGGGAATGGTTCTTATTTTTATAAATCTGATTCAGTTCTCTATATGTTTGAGAAATGAGGCCTTTATCAGAGAAACTTGCTTCAACATTTTTTCCAGTTACTACTGCTAACTGTATTTCCCTCCATCTTATTCCACTGTACCTCATTTATTCTATTCTCTCTCTTTCATTCTGTCCCTCCTCGAAAGCATTTTGCTTCTGACTACCCTGTCCCCCAATCTGTCTTCCTTCTACCACCTCCCTGCCTTTTCTTATCCCCTTCTCCTCCTACTTTCCTGTAGGGTAAGTAAGATAGATTTCTATATTAAAGCATATATTGAGTTTAACACAGTAGTTAACAAAATTGCTGTGTTTGTGTCTGCTTTTGAATTTTTTTTTTTGCTTTCCTAAAAGAATTACTTCCCTTATTCTACAGATAAAGAAGTTGATTAATTGGCCTATAACAGTGTTAGAGCCAGAATTTCAATTCGAGTCTTTTCACTACTACACTATATTGTCTCTCAGATGTGAACAGAGGTAAAACACAGACATAAGAATCAAATCTCCTATTCCTGGTTCTAGAATCTAGCCAAATCAAAGTCAAATTAACTTAGAGCATCTAGACAATTTCCCTGAGACCCACTTGATGACATGCAGAAGCTATCAGACATTTTAATTCACGGCAGATATTTACTAGTCTGTAAATATTTTATGACTAAAGCTCCTCTTAAACAATATAAATTTGAAAAATAGACTCTTCATTCCTCTCCTCCCCACTAGAATTCTTTTTTTTACATTTTATTTTATTTTTAAAAAATCAGTTATTTTTAGTTTTTAACATTCACTTCCATAAGATTTTGAGTTTTAAATTTTCTTCCCCTCCCCAAGATGGTGTACAATCTGATATAGGCTCTAAACATACATTCATATTAAACATATTTTCACATTAATCATGTTGTAAAGAAGAATAGAACCAATGGGAGGAACCATGAAAAAGAAGAAAAAAGAAACAACCAAAAAAAAAAAAAGAGCAAATAACATGTTTCAATCTGTATTCAGAATCCTTAGTTCTTTCTCTGGATGTGGTTAGCATTTTCCATCATGAATCATTTGGAATTGTCTTAGATCCCTGCATTGCTGAGAAGAGCTAAGTCTATCAAAGTCAGTCATTGTATAATGTGGCTGTTACTGTGTACAATGTTCTCCTGGTTCTGCTCACCTCACTCAGCATGAGTTCATATATGTCTTTCCAGGTTTTTCTCAAGCTCACCTGCTCATCATTTCTTTACTTTTTTTAAAAATTAATTTATTTTGATTTACCAACAATCACTTCCATAAGCTTTTGAGTTTTAAATTCTTCTCCCCTTCCCTCCCCAAGATGGTACATAATCTGATATAGGCTATACATATACATTTCTATTAAACATATTTTCACATTAGTCATGTTATAAGGAAGAATTAGAACCAACAGAAGGAACCACAAGAAAGCAGAAACAAAACAAAACAGAAGAAAAAAAAGAGCAAATAGTATGTTTGATCTGCATTCAAACTTCATAGTTCTTTCTTTGGATGTGGATAGCGTTTTCCATCGCAAGACTTTTGGAGATGTCTTCGATTCTTGCATTGCTGAGAAGAGCTAAGTCTATCAATGTTAGTCATCACACAACATGACTGTTACTATGTATAATGTTCTCCTGTTTCTGCTCACTTTCCTGAGCATCCATGAAGTCTGTCTGCTCATCATTTCTTATAGCACCATAGTATTCCATTACATTCATATACCACAACTTGTTCAGCCATTCCCCAATTGATTGGCCTCACCTAAATTTCCAATTCTTGGCCATCACAAAAAGAGCTGTTATAAATATTTTTGTAATATGGGCCCATTTCCCATTTTTATGATCTCTTTGGGATACAGAACTGGAAATAATATTGCTGGGTCCACTAGAATTCTTCATGTTTCATCCCAGGCTTCTACCTTTTCCCCAGATCCTTGTCCCTGTCCTTCTGAAGATAGAGAAATTCCATTTATAATAACTGCAGATGACATAAAATACTTGGGAGTCTATCTGCCAAGACGAATCCAGAAACTTCCAAAAGATCACTTTGCTATTTTGTTGACAATTGACATTTGGTTCTTTCAGATGAATTTTGTTATTATTTTTCCTAGTTCTATAAAATAATTCTTCAGTAGTTTGATTGGTATGGGCACTGAATAAGTAAATTAGCTTAGTCAGGATTGTCATTTTTATTATATTGGCTTGACCACCCATGAAATTAATATTTCTCCAAATTATTCTGTCACATCCAACTCTTTGTGACTCCAATAGGGGCTTTCTTGGCAGAGATATTTGGAGTGGTTTGCCATTTCCTTTGCCAGCTCATTTTATAGATGAGGAAACTGAGGCAAACAGGGATAACTTACTTGTGCAGGGTCACACAACTATTAAGTTTTTGAGGCCAGATTTGACTCCAGGACTGCTAACTTTATCCACTGTGCCACCTAGCTGCTCTAAATTTTACATAGAAAAGAACAGGCATTTCACTGCATTTTCTTCATGTTTGAAGGGTGAGACCAACACAATGAATATTAACATTCTTTTATAATGTCGTTGTTCAGTCATTCAGTTGTGTCCAATTCTTCATCACTCCATGGAACATACTGTCCACAGGACTTTCTTGGCAAAGATACTAGAATAGTTTGCCATTTCCTTCTCCAATGGATCAAGGCAAACAGAGATTAAGTGACTTGCCCAGGGTCACACAGCTAGTAAGTGTCCAAGGCTGGATTTGAACTCAGGTCTTCCTGACTATAGGCCTAATGTTCTATCCACTGAGCCACTTAGCTAAGAAATTGTTTGGATCTGCATTTATTTACATGAAAAGCATTTTGTAATTGTGCTCATATAGTTTCTTGTAGGTAGAAAGGCAGGTCAACTCCTAAGTACTTTATATTGTCTGCAATTATTTTAAATGGAATTCTCTACCTCTACCTGCTGGGTTTTGTTGGTAATATATAGAAATGCTGATGATCTATGTGGGTTTATTTTATATCCTGCAACTTTGCCAAGGTTGTTAATTGTTTCCAGTAGTTTTTCAGTTGATTCTCTAAGGTTCTCTAAGTATACCATCATATTGTCTGCAGAGTAATAGTTTTGTTTCCTCACTGCCTATTATTCCTTCAAATTTCTTTTTCTTGTCATAGCTATAGCTGGCATTTCTAGTACACTACTGAATAATAGGGGACATTTTGGCTTCACCTCTGATCTTACTGGGAAGGCTTCTAGTTTATCCCCATTATAGACAATGCTTTCTCTTGGTTTTGGATAAATATTACTTATCATTTTAAGAAAGGTTCCGTTGATTCCTATGCTTTCTAGTGTTTTTAATAGGAATGAGTGTTCTATTTTGTCAAAAGCATTTTCTGCACCTATTGATATAATCATGTAATTTTCATTCTTTTGCTGTTTTGTTATTGATAAGGTCAATTACACTGACAGCTTTCCTAATATTGAACTAGCTCTGAATTCCTGGTATAAATCCTACCTGGTCATAGTGTATGATCTCTGTGATTGACATATTGATGTAATCTCCTTGCTAGTATTTTATTTAAATTTTTTTCATCAACATTCATTAGGGGAATTGGTCTATATTTTTCTTATTCTGTTTTTGTTCTCTCTGGTTCAGATACCAAAATCATAGTTGTCATAGAAGGAATTTGGTAGGACTCCTTCCTTACCAATTTTTTCAAGTAGTTCATATTTTACATACAGTTTTTATAATTTTCTTGCATTGATCTCATTTCTTTTCCCAGTTTTGTCTCTGTCATGCTTATTTGATATTTAAAATCTTTTTCCCCCCTTTCTTTAGCTTTTCTAGGAACTTTCATCAGCTTATATCCAAAGTCCACTTTTTTTTTCCTTTGAGGCTTTGTTTGTAGCTGTTTTCACATCATTATCTTCTTCTGAGTTTGTATCTTAAGCTTCCTGTCACCATAGTAGCTTTTTATGGTAAGGTTCTTTTTGTTGTTTCCTCATTTTTTCCAGTCTATTTCTTAACTTTGAATTTTATGTTAAAGTTGGGCTCTGCTCACCTAGGGGGAAAAGGGGTGGATTACTTTCCCAAGCTTCAGGCTTTTTCTGCACTGTTGTTTTCACAGCTATTTCTGGAGGTTTTAAGTTTTTAATGCTTTACAAGGTGGTGTGATCTGGGGAGTGATTGCTTTTCTTGTCATTGCTTTTCTGGTCTGTGTTCTGGTCCTTACTCAGGTAGGGCTCCTGCTCCCTTAAAGCCCAAAGCACTAGGACTTGTCTCTACACTGGATCTGTGACCAGAGCCCCTGTACTCCACTGTGACTACAAGCACTTCTTTCTTCCTTGGAACTGCAACCCAAGACAGTATGTACAATGGAACTGCCACACGGCACCCAGTCCTGTGCCCAATACTAGCACAGAATTTCCCTGTAATCTTTCTGACCAGTTTTCCAAAACTCTTCCCATCTCTAGACAGAGTTCCTAAAACTGCTGTAGCTGCTGTCACAGTGGCCTTTAAGGCTCACAGCTGGTGTTGCCACACCAGCTCCCACCCCAGTGTCACAGACCTCTCCTTCTGACTTTCTAAATTGTCTTGGGCTAGAAAAATGTTTCACTCTAACCTTTTATTGGCTATGTGATTCCAGAATTCAATTTGAGGCATTATTTTAAAGTTGTCTGAAGAGAAATCTTGGGAGAACTCAGCTATAGTGCCTCCTTTACTCTGCCATCTTGGCTCCCCTCCTTCCATGTAAAGGTCTCATTTCTAAGATATGTAGGGAACTGAGTCAAATATATAAGAATAAGATTCATTCCCTAATGTATAAATGATTAAAGGATATGAATAGTTTTCAGATAAAGAAATACAAACTATTAATAGCCAAATGAAAAAAATGTTCTAAATTAATAATAATTAGAGGAATGTAAATCAATACAACTCTGAGGTATCACCTCACACCCTTTAAATTGGCTAAGTTCACAAAAAAGGAAATGGCAAATACTGGAGAGGCTATGGGAAAACAAGTATTTTAATGTAGTGACAGAACTGTTAACTGGTCTAACCATTCTGGAAAATAAATTGGAATTATGCCTCCAAAGCTATAAAATTGTGAATAAAATATTGTTACTAGATTTATACCAGCAAGAGATCAATGAAAAAGGAAAAGAACTCATACATGCAAAAATATTTACAGCAGCTCTTTTGATAGAGGCAAAGAACTGCAAACTGAAGGGATGCCCATCAATTGAAGAATGTCTAAATAAATTATGGTTTATGAATGTGGTGTAATATTATTGTGCTATAAGAAATAATAAAGGGGACAGTTTTAGAAAAACTGAAGAAAACTTTTATGAACTAATGCAAAATGAAGTGAGCAGAACCTGGAGAACAATCTACACAGTAACAGCAAGATTATAAACATAATCAGCTTGGAAAGACTTGTGAACTCTGATCAACACAATGACCAATCATAATTCCAAAGAATTCACGATGGCATGTTTTCCACCTACAAACAGAAAGGTGATGGACTCAAAGTGCAAATTAGAGAATGTCCATTTATTCTTTCATTAATTCCTTCCTTCCTTTCACTTTTTCTTTTTCTCTTTTGACATAACTAATACAGGAATTTGTTTTGCCTATCACATTAGTAACTGGTTTTGTTTTTCTTACCTTCTCATGGGTAGAGGAGGGCAAGGTTGGATGGAGAGAATTTAAAATTTATAATAAAATAAAAATGAATTAAAAAAAGAAATCATAGAAGAACTTTTAGGAACTACTGAAAACATACAGCTAAAATTTATGTCGCTGTCAAATATGACATATTTGTGTATGACTGCCAAACTCCACTGCTTCTAGGTCAAAGAAAAAAAAAACACAAGAAGCCAGGAAGATACAGATCACATAACAAGAATTCTCACTCAGAGTCACTCAAGATTATGCAAGAGTCATGAAAAAAGAAAGAACAGACAAAAAAATAAAAAGCTTGTATCTAAGAATAACTTATCCTGCAGGGATGAGCTCTATCCTACAAAAGTAAAAGGGTGTTTAATAAAAATCAATGACTTCAAAGTAATTTTTTTAAAAGACAAAGGGTAAAAACCTCTAAAATGTAATCAAAGGAAACAAGAAAAGCTTAGAAAGGCAAGCAAGTTTTGGCAACTTGAAAAGGCTGATAATGATCAAGTGATTATAGCCTGAAAGTGAGAGAAGAATTATATTGTCTCTTCAAAATCTCACCATACCTAAGGGTGTGAACAATGTTTCTTCAATGAGGGAACAAAGAAAGACAAACTGGGTCTTTAAAAAAAAGAAAGAGAAAATTTAAAAAAGGAGGGGGACACTAAGAAAGAAATGGGGAGGAATTTACCACTTCTCATCATTGGAATGTCACAAGGAAAAAGTATATACACCTGGAGCTGAAGGTCAGGGAAGTGAGGATCACATGTACCTTACTCTGAGCTGGGTAAAGAAAGACTTGAAGCAAAAAAAGTAAAAAGTAGTAACAGTAAACAGAGCTGACAGAAGGAAGACGTCAAGACAGAGGACAGAACTGGGAAAGACTAATCACAAATAAAACAAGAGAACTGATTATAAAAGGTTAAAAAAAAAAGCGAGATGTAGCAAGAAGCAGTGTCCTAGGCCTCACCTGAGTAAGGAGAGAAAAAGGAGCATATTAGGATCAGACTATTACAACTACAAATAACTATCACTGATTTCCACTTTTTTGACTTTTTTAAATTATAAGATATAACAGGAAATACAAATTCAACAATCATAACCAACAATATGAATGAGATGAACTTGCCCACAAAACAGAGATGGGTGGCAGAACAGATTAGAAAGCAATACCCAATAATGTTATTTTATAAAACAAACTTAAAATGTAAAAATTCACAGAGACTTTAAAATGAGGGCTTGGAGTAGAATCACAATTTTAAACAAGGCAAAATATAAAGAAGGCAAAGTAAAAATCAACACAGTCAAGAGAGATGATCAGGTAACCTACATTATTCTTAAGGTCCCATAAATAATGAAATAATATTATTGCTTTAAACTATATATATATATATATATATATATATATATATATATATATATATATATATATATATATGTACTAAATGGCAAGTCATCTAAGCACTTAGAAGAATGCTAATTACTAAAAGAAGACTTATACAATATAACAAAAAATTTCTGGGAACTTCAACTTGCCTTTTTCAGACCTTGTGAAATCTAATAGAAAGATAAACTAGAGAGAAATTTAGGATCTGAATAGAATATAAGAAAAAAAACCCAGATATGATAGAACTTTAGAAATTAATGACTAGAAATATTAGGAGCATATAAGATTTTTCAGCTTTGCACAGCATCTTTACAAGTGCTGATCATATGCTAGGGCATAAAGAATCCATAAACAAATGTGGAAAGGAAGAAATATTAAACAAATCCTTTAAAGATCACAATGCAATAAAGGATTATAATCAATAAAGGGAATTTTGAAGAAAAGATTAAGATTTAAATGGAAACTAAATAAGACAATCCTAAAGAATGAATAGGTCATAAAATAAAAGGACATTTATAAAAATGAGAGAAGTGGAGATACCTTTTACAACTGCATCTATGTGAGAATTCTTACTTAAATAAGAGATAGAGATGATTGCTGTTTAGTCATTTCAGTTGTGTCTAACTCTTCATGACCCCACTTGGGGTTTTCTCAGCAAAGACACTGAAGTGATTTGTCATTTCATTCTCCAGCTCATTACAGATGAGAAACTGAGGCAAACAGGTTGAAGTGACTTGCCCAGGGTCACAGAGCTAGTGTCTGAGGCCAGATTTGAACTCAGGCAGATGAGTCTTCCTGACTTTAGGCCGGGCACTCTATCCACTACACCACCTTAGCTGCCCATAGAGGTGATTATAAGAGAGGAAACAGAAAAATTTGGCTACATAAAGTTGAAAAACTTTTGCACAAACAAAATAAATGCAGCTAGAATTAGATGGGAAACATCTTTGCAACAAATGTCTCTGATAAAAATTTAATATCTAAGATATATAAATAATTAATACAAATATATAAGAACAAGAACCATTCCCCAAAAGTAAGTCATCAAATAATAGCTAACATTTATATAGTGCTTACTATGTGCCAAGCACTGTGCTAAGTACTTTACAATTATTATTTCATTTGGTCAAAAGATATGAATAGGTAGTTCTCAAATGAATAAACACAAACTATCAACAGACATATGGAAAAATTAGCTTAATCACTACATAGCACTCCCTCTGGTGTTACACCCACAACTTACATTCACACTGGTAGGTTGGGTCCCGAAGGATGTTACTATCTTGAATTCAAGAGTAGTCTGTGGGTTTATACTTCTAATTACGGCGCAAACCCTCATTGGTACACTTATCTTTAATAGTCAGCCACTATGCACAATTAGCTAAAAACAAAGACATTTACTAAGATGGCATAATAAGAACAATAGCTACAAAATGTTTCCCTCCTCTGTAAACCTGGGGCATAATATCCCACAAACACATAAGTGTCAATGGTATCTGCTTGGCAGATTGCTCAGTTGGGCTCCCTGAGCCTGCTGCTCTTTGCAGCTCAATTACTGACTGCAAGGGCTAATTCTATACTTAATTCAAAGTTGGCTTTCTTCTCTGCAACCAAAAGACACTTTGGAGACACCTTCACTTACTTAACTGTTTCCTGCTATGGGTATCTCCTACTAGGAGAATAATTCTAATGCAAATACCTTCGAGGCTGAGGAGTAGTGAGGCAAAGAGAGCAAGATGCCTTCTGGTAGAGGCACAAGAGAAAAGACAAAAAGTTATCCCTATCTCAAGAACTGGGCTCTTCCTCTACAGATGGCTTTCTTCTAGATTGCCAGGGGTCACACTCTTGGGAGCTGCTTTCTTCCTCTAATGTCTCCAGAGCTGGCAAGCTAGCTTTTAAATGGATACCAAGAACTGTGACCAATCTTCAGTCAGACAGTAGCAGTTGTTCTCTAATTCCATCAGGAAAGCTTCACACTTCATAAAGGGATAACAGGGCTTACATATGTCTTTGCACTTCATTTAACACACTAAAATTTTGTTGTCTCTTATCTTCCTTTCCTGTGATTTTATCAACTCAGCCAGGGAAGGGTAGGCTGACTAATTCACCTGACTTCTACAACTAATAATAAAAGAAATGTAAATTAAAACAACACTGATGTTCTATGTCAGACCTATATTATTGTTAAAGATGACAAAAGAGGAAAATAGAGATTGTTGAAGAAGTTGTAGAAGGAAAGACACTAACGCACTGCTAGAATAGCTGTGAATTGGTTCAACTATTTTGGAAAACAGTCTAGAACGATATCCAAAAAAAATCCCTAAACTACATACCCTTCGACCTATTGATACTACTATAAGGCACATGCCTTCCCTGTCCCAAGGAAGTCAAGGACAGAGGTCTCATATGTACAAGAATATTTATAGCAGCACTTTCTATAGGAAAGAACTGGAAACAAACTAAGTGTCTATCAATTGGAGAATGGTTGATCAAACTGTGGGATATGTAATATAATACTGTGCCATGAGAAATTATGAATTTTATGAATATTTACCAAAAAATCAAGATGAATAGAATAGAAAAGAGAATCTAAATAATGTAATCCTAGAAACAAAAAATGATCAAGTCATGAATGAAATTCCAAAGGGGATGGGGAATGGCGGTAGAAACTTTTGTATTATAAACAAATTTTATCAAATATCTAAAGAAAAGTCTCTATGGTACATAAATTGTTTATAAAAATAAAGATATCAAAATACTTCAATGAGACACACATGGTACTGACACCAAAGCCAAAAAAGAAAAAGAAAACGAAAGACAACTAGCACTAATAAACACTGACATTAAGAATTGAATTAAATGTAATCAACGAGGCTGTAGCACTATATTTGAAAAATTATTCACTATTACCGAGTTGGACTTATATAAGGAATGCAAGGTTGGTTCAATGTTAGGGAAATGCCATGAGATGCTCAGTGCTGGACTCTTATAGCTGTGCGGGCAGAACATTCATGAGGTTTATCTGAGTTGATACTGTACTGCTGAAACCATCATAGATCATATTACTAATGAAACAACAGGTATCACATGATTAAATCAATAAATACAGAGAAAAAAGCCTTTGGCAAAATATAGCACTCATTTATGTTTAAAAAAATGGAAAAATACAGGAATAAATGAATTTTTCCTTACCATAATAAAGAACATACACCTAAAACCAAGAGGTAGCATTTTTTTCACTAATTTATTTTGATTCATCAATAATCACTTCCATATGCTTTTGAGTTGAAAATTTTTCTCCCCCTTCCTCCCCACCACCCTCCCCAACACAGTACACAATCTGATATAGGCTATACGTTTACATTCCTATTAAACATATTTTCATATTAGTGATGTTGTAAGTAAAAATTAAAAACCAATAGGAGGAACCATCAGAAAGAGGAAACAAAACTCAACAAAAGAGAAAAAAAAAATAGCAATTCAACTTCCATAGTTCTTTCTTTGGATGTGGATAGCATTTTCCATCACGAGGCCTCTGGAGATGTCTTAGATTTTTGTATTGCTGGGAAGGGTTAAGTTTATCAACACTAGTCATCGCACAACGTGGCTGTTATTGTGTACAATGTTCTCTTGGTTCTGCTCACTTCACTCAGCATCAGACCATAAAAGTCTTTCCAGGTTTTTCTGAAGTAAGCCTGTTTATCATTTCTTATAGCACAATAGTATTCCATTACATTCATACACCACAACTTGCTCAGCCATTCCCCAATTGATGGGCATCCTCTCAATTTCCAATTCTTTGCCACCACAAAAAGAGCTGCTATGAATATTTTTGTACATGTAGGTCCTTTTCCCATTTGTATGATCTCTTTGGGATATAGCCCTAGAAGTGCTATTGCTGGGTCAAAGGGTATGCACATTTTTATAGCTCTTTGGACATAGTTCCAAAGTGCTCTCCAAAATGGTTAGATCATTTCACAACTCCACCAACAATGCGTTAGTGTTCCAATTTTCCCACATCTTCTCCCACATTTATCATTTTCCTGTTTTGTCATGTTGGCTAATCAGGTGTGATATGATACCTCAGAGTTCTTTTGATTTGCATTTCTCTAATCAATAGCGATTTAGAGCATTTTTTCATATGACTATAGATGGCTTTAATTTCTTCATCTGAGAAATGCCTGTTCATATCCTTTGACCATCTATCAATTGGGGAATAGCTTGTATTCTTATAAATTTGGCTTAATTCTCTACATATTTTAGAAATGAGGCCCTTATCAGAGAAACTGGTTGTAAAAATTCTTTCCCAATTTTTGAGGTAGCATTTTTTAAAAAAAATCTTAACTCTATTGATATCTCTAGTTTTTACAACAGTTTTATAGCATAACTTTGGTGTTATTCAAGGTGATCAGAATTTTGGAGGTGGATGTATAAGTATTTTTTGGGTAGAAGCCTGCCACTGTTTTGACCTTTCTTGACTCCCTTGTGAAATTTGCCCTAAAGTAAAGACTGGAAGGAGGCTTGATGTGACTAACAGATCCACTGTCTCAGTCTAAGGGATTGTAGGCATTTGAAGCTATTTGAGTGTTGAGACATTATACCAAAATAGAGAGCCCACATGGAAGTGGGAATGGGGGAAAAGGAGATGCCACTATGCCATGCAACAGAGCTGGAGACTGGAAGAATGGAAGCCACAGAGGGAAGCACCATTAGGAGTGAGTTCTGGACTCTTGTAGATGTGTAAGCTGATCATTCATGAGGTTTATCAGAGTGGCTACTCTGCTGCTGAAACCATCCTATTCTTCCCTTTCCCCCATGGCAATGAAGCTCCCATTTTTCTTTTTTCCCTCTCCTTCTTTTGCAAGAGGGCATATACCTGTTTCCCAAAATATATCTGTTTCTTAAAAGTCTTTACCTTTTTTGTTTTTAAGTATAATAAACAAAATTAACCATTGAATTGCTAGTTTATGTGTACCCTTGCTTAAATGCAGTGAGAATAGGCCATAAAGAAGCATCCAGGAGGGAGAAAGAGATTTACAACTATGGTATTTTGCCACAGCCAGTTCTCTGGCTGGGGGATCAGTGCTGCATAAAAGAATATTATTGATCCATTCAGAACAAAAAGAGAATATTTATACAAGGACAACTTTATGAAAGAGTCAGAAATCTGGTTGGGTGTGGCTGTGACTAACTGGGCTGATATTGGAGGTGGAGCCTTCATACTTTTCTTCTCAATGTATATATGCCATAACCCAGTTTAAAGGAAAATCTACTCCTCCAGAGCAAAGGAGCTGAGGGAGAGTGGAAAGAGCAACCAGGCCAGTACAAAGGTGGGGAGAAGTAAAGGTGACTGCCTGGGCAACTTCATTCACCAGCAATGTGCCACACCACTGCTACACCTTCATTCTGACCATACCTCTCTTTCTTTACCCTGTCTAGAAAGCCATCTCTTATAACAAATAATAAAAAAGAAAGAAAAAAAGTAGGTCAGAAAAACCAAACAATACATTAACCATGTCTGAAGATACATGAACACTCCATTCGCATGGTCCCCCACTTCTACAAAGACAAGAGGACAATACGTATTCTCAACATTTTTGTGGGGCTAGGCAGATTCTCATAATTACATTGTTCAGTTTTGGTTTTTTGTTTTTCTATCTAAATTGTTGCAGTCATCATGAATATTTTTATTGTTTCTGCTTACTTCACTTTGTATGTTAGTACTATTCTTCCCATGCTCTCTAAATTCTTTATACTTATTGCTTCTTATCACATAATAATATTAAATTATATAAGCTTACTACCATTTGTTCAGCCATAATCAATGGCCATCTACTTTGTAGAACTTTCCAGTTCTTTGCTACCACAAAAAGTGCTCCTATGAATATTTTTTCTTTCTTTCTGTCTTTGGCCTACTTAAGATAGCTATAGCTAGCATTATTTTCAAATAGGTTTTTATTGATATCTTTTGTTTTTACGTAGGCTAAATTCCTCTCCTGTATTCTCTCTCCACCTCCCCCTCATTTCAAAGGAAAAAGAAAAAGGAAAAAAACCCAGCAGAATTAATGGATACATAAAATTTTTTTTTGACAATATATGCAACGTTCTGCACTGGTAGACCCCAGCCCCCTAATCTCTGCACAACAGTGCAGAGATCTCTTCTGGGGGCCAAGCTGCTTTTCTGGGGGGTAATTTTTCAACAGTTTTCCCCAGAAAGCCATCCCATAGAACAAATAATATTTTTTAAAGCAAAAGTGGAAGAAACAAAAATAAATTAGTAAGATCAATCAACACATGAAAAATTCTGAAACTATATGGAATGTACCCTACTTACATATCTACCACCCCTGCAAAGGAATGGAGTGGGAGTGTCTTCTTATCTCTCTTCTGGGGAGCATGTTTGTTCTTTGTAATTCTTTAGAATTGCCTTTTAATTGTTTTGTGTTTTTTCTTTCCATCGACATTGTTATCCTTGTGTATATTGGTTCTGGTTATTTCACTCTGTGATAGTTCATGCAAGTCTTTCTATGCTTCTCTATATTCATCATTTCTTCCAGCTCAGTTATAACCCTTTATATTTATGAACTACAGTTGGTTCAGCCATTCCCCAATCAACGGGCATATACTTTGCTTCCAGTTCTTTGCTACCTCAAAGTGTTGTTATAAATATGTTGCTGTAAATGAAGATTTTCTTCTTATCAATGATCCTTGGGGCATATACTTTGCATATACTATCTACCAGTGGAATTTCTCTGTCAAGAATATGGATATTTTAGCGATTTTATTTACCTAATTCCAGATTGCTTTTTAAAACAGTGGTAACAATTCAGAGGTCTACCAACAACATATCAGTCAATCAACACGCACTTAATAAGCATTCACTATGTGTGAGGTATTATGCTAAGCACTGGGAATATGAAGAAAGATAAAAATAAGTCCCTTGCCTTTAAGAAGCTCACGTTCTAAAGGGGGAGACAAGAAGCAAACAACTATATACATATAAGAGACATACATATATTCAATTATATGCATTCAACATATTTGAGGTAAACTCAGAGGGAAGGCACTAGCAATGGGTAGGTGGGGTGGTGGTGGGATAGTAAGAACGAACTTGGAAAGGCCTTTTGCAGAAAGCAGAATTTGAGGTAACTCTTGAAGGAAGCCAAGGAAGTCAGGAGGTAGAGATGAGGAGGAGGAGCACCCTAGGCATAGGGAACAACCAGTGAAAAGGCAGAGTTAGGAGATGAAGGGTTTTCTCCAAGCAGCTACAAGAAGGCCAATAATGTGCATATCTTTCCGCAATTCTAACACTGACTATTCTCATCTTTCTTAATTTTTGTCAATTTGGCTAGAATTATTTTTCTTTTCTCTTTCTTTCTTTCTTTCTTTTTCTTTCTTTCTTTCTTTCTTTCTTTCTTTCTTTCTTTCTTTCTTTTTCTTCTTCCTTTCCTTCCTTCCTTCCTTCCTTCCTTCCTTCCTTCCTTCCTTCCTTTCCTTCCTTCCTTTCTTTCTTTGTTCATTCATTCATTCATTTGTTTATTTGGGGGGGGCGCAATTAGGGTTAAGTGACTTGCCCAGGGTCACACAGCTAGTAAGTGTCAAGTATTTGGTCTGAGGCCAAATTTGTACTCAGGTCCTCCTGACTTCAGGGCCGGTGCTCTATTCATTGTGCCACCTAGCTCCCCCCTAGCTAGAGTTATTTGTAATGGGGAAAGAGTAAACATATTTTTCAATGTAATTAGAATAGGTCCATTATCATCATTATTAGTTCATATAATTCTAGATGTCTTAGGTAGAGCAATAAGACAAGAAAAAGAACTTGGAGGAATAAACATAAGCAAGAAATAGGCAAAATTACCTCTACTTGCAGATCATATGGTTAACTTAGAGAATCTCAAAGATTAAATGCAAAATTAATCACAACAATAAAGTAATAGGATAGAAAATAAACTGACAAAAAATCATCAGCCTTTCTGTATATTACTAACAAAACTAAGCAGGAAAAGAAAAGAAATTCTACTCAAAAATGATAAAATGCATAAAATGCCTAGGAGTTAACCTACAAAGACATATTTAGGACTTATGAATATAATTACAAGATAATCCTGGAGAAATATAGGAAGACTAACAATTGGGCAGTGTTCATTTTTCATGATTGATCTGTGGCAATATAATAAAAATGGCAATACTTCCTAAATTAATTTACATGTATAATACCATATCAATCAAGGCTCCCAAGAGACTCTTTTAGAGAATTATAAAAAATAATAACAAAATTCATCTCAAGGAAGAAATGGTTAAGATCTTCAAAGGAAATAAGTTTTTAAAAAATAAGGAATGCAGGGATGCTAACATTACCAAATCTTAAATATATAAATCATATTAAATTTTAGTATTAACTTATTAAAGTATTAATCACCATAACTATTTGATCCTCTATATCACAAAGCAGTAATTATGAAGACAATTTGGTACTGGCTAAGAAATAGAGTGGTGCAACAACAAAAAACAGCTAGGTGGCACAGTGGATAGAGCTCTGGCCTTGGAGTCAGGAGGACCTGAGTTCAAATCCATCCTCAGACACTTACTGTGTGACCCTGGGCAAGTCACTTAATCCTGATTGCCTCACAAAAAAAGAGAAATAGAGTGGTGAACCACTGGAATAGATTAGGTACAAAATACACAGTAGTAAATTACCATAGTAATCTAGTGTTTGATAAACCCAAAGATCCAAGCTTTGGGGGTAATAACTCACTATTTGACAAAAACTGCTGGGAAACATGGAAAGCAGTTTTGCAGAAACTAGGCACAGACCAACATTTCACATTGTATACCAAGATAAGGACAAAATGGATAAATGACCTAAGGGTGATATCACAAGCAAATTAGGGGATCATGGAAAAACTTGCCTGTCAGATGTATGGATAAGGGAAAAATTTATGACCAAACAAGAGATAGAGAGGATCACAGGAAGTAAAAATGGATAATTCTGATTACATTAAATTAAAAAGTTTCTGCACAAATAAAACTAATGCAGCCAAAATTAGAAGGAAAGCAGGAAAGTAGATTTTTTTTTACAGCAAATTTCTCTGATAAAGACCTCATTTCTCAAATATATAGAACTGAGTCAAATTTATTAAAATCTAAGTCATTCCCCAATTGATAAATGGTCAAAGGATATGAACAGGCAATTTTCAGAAGAAGAAATCTAAGCTATCAACAGTCATGTGAAAAAACGCTAAATCACAACTTATCAGAGAAGTGCAAATTAAAACAGCTCTGAGGTAGCACTTCAACCTATCAGACTGGTTAATATAACGGAGAAGGAAAATGAGAAATGTTGGAGGACATATGGAAAAAATGGGACACTAATGGACTACGTTGGTAGAGTTGTGAAATAAATAATCCAACCATTCTGGAGAACAGTTTGGAGCTGTGTCCAAAGGGCTATAAAACTATGCATACTCTTTGACCCAGCAATACTACTATTAGGTCTGTATCCCAAAAAGATCAAAGAAAAGAGAAAAGGACCTGTGTATACAAAAATATTTGTATCAGCTCTTTTTGTGGTGGCAAAGAATTGAAATCAACAGGATACTCATCAGTTGGGGAATAGCTGAACAAGTTGTGGTATGTGACTGTGAAGGACTATTATTATACTCTAAGAAATAATGAAGGGGATGGTTTCAGAAAAACCTGAGAAGAGTTACATGAACTAATGCAAAGTGAAGTGAGCCAAACCAGAACACTGAACACAGTAACAGCAATGTAAGGATGATCAACTGTGAATGATTTCACTATTCAGATCCAAGACAATTCTGAAGGATGTATGATGAAAAATACTATCCACCTCCAGAGAAAGAACTGATAGAGGCTGAGTATGGATAGAAATGTAGTTTTTTCACTTTCTTTATTTTTCCTGCTTTTTGTTTTTTTACAACATGGCTAACATGGAAGTTTGTTTTGCATGATTTCACATATATACTTATACCACATTTCTTGCCTTCTCAAGGAGCAAAGGAGAGGATAGGGGGAGGGAAAAATTTGAAACTCAAAGGTTTTATTTTAAAATGAATTCTAAAAATAAATAATAACATTAAAAAACCCAACTATTTGATCCTGGTTCAAAAACAGAAAAGGTGATTTGTGTAATGGACTAGGTAAGCAAAGTCCACAGATAACTGACACAAACAATGTAGTAAGATCTAATTGCTGAGAAAACATAAAATCAATTCAGTAGAAATTAACTCATACTACAAACCATAATCCAAAATAATATAGTGACCCAAACATAAAAGATTAAATGATTAAAATTATTTTTGAAAGAGAATGGAAGGAAATACCT
Organism: Phascolarctos cinereus; assembly: GCF_003287225.1. NCBI lineage: Eukaryota > Metazoa > Chordata > Mammalia > Diprotodontia > Phascolarctidae > Phascolarctos > Phascolarctos cinereus. The sequence continues at coordinate 140,369,556 of NW_027555958.1, read as the reverse complement.
TGCATAACAATGTCTAAGAGGAGAAATCTTAACCAAACAAGGGACTGAGATGATAAAAAAATATAAAATAGGCAATTTCTATCATATAAAATTTCTAAGGCTTTTGCAAACTTTACAAGGGAAGGTTTTTATTTGAAGGGAGAAGACTTTGGGAAAGTGAAAAGGTAGTGATAGTAATGCAAAAAAATAGAAAAGAAAGAAAAGAGTATCAATTAAATATCTAAATGTATGTAGAAGAAAACAGAAGGGAGCTCAAAAAAGGTCACAGAAAATTAGGAACTAATACTCCAGTCATATCCTAAGACATTATTCCATCTACTCTGACCTGAATACCTCCTTTTCTTCCCCTCCTCAACTTCCCAATTCCTGAAACAGCATGTTCCTCCAGAATAGAGACAAGCTCATTCCCTGAGTGAGTTAAGCTACTCATCCTGGGAACACTACACTGAGGCTGAGTTTGATTGGCAAGTAAATGAAACTAAACTCATTGATTCTATCTAGCTGACCCCAGACTAAACTTAACATCTATCTGATCAGGTCATCTCAAGACATCTTACTATCTGCCCTACCCATTACATGCATAACCTCCATCCCAAACATCTGCCCATTCTACTTCTCCCTCCACTTTCTACCTCTTGCTTGGGAACAGTGATGAATCAAATCAGTGCTGCCATTGCTTCTGGAAAGGGTATGACAATCTACTGCCTATGACTTCACTCACCATTCCGGTGACTACCCAAACAAAAACTTTCCATGGTCACCACTCCAATATTTATTATCTTTCTCTGTTACAATGTAAACTCCTTGAGGGCAGAGATTGTCTCACTTGTCCTCCAAAGAATGTTATACTACAACCACCATATAAGCTGTCAGGTGTGGTACTGTACACTAAGGGGTAGGGGAAAAACAGTAGTGGTGGGTTAATTCCTTGCTCAGGAGTACTGAGGCAGTTATTTGTCATCCTAATAACAATAGAGAGGTATGTTTTCATCTTATAATGTGTATCTTAGATATGACAGAGAATGTACAAAGAGTCATCATAATGGATGATAACTACCCACTTTTGATGATGCATGTGGGCACAAGCAACTCTATCAGAAGGAACTTTAAAAGTATTGCCAATAATTATGAAGTCTTGTGCAAGAAACTTAAAAGATGACAGGGGCATACAGGTTGTATTTTCCTCACTACTGCTTATTGGAAGTAAAGGATATACAAAAGAAAAATTAATTTAGGAAGTGAACATACTGGCTAAGAAAGTAGTATCTGAGAATGAGATTTGGATTTCTGGATCATGGCTTTCAATAGAAGGTTGGCAGATTCTTGGCCAGGGACGAAGTGTGTACCTAACAAAAGCTGGTAAGAATATATTTGCCAGGTATCTTGCAAATTTAATCAAAATATCTTTAAACTAAAAAGGACAGAAGGAGAAGGCTGCCTGTGTATATCCTCAAAGTTAGACACTATAGGGAACACTGTCAAAAAAGGAAGAATAGAAGCTGAGACAACCAGATATTTACAGGAAATAAAACCCAAGAAAAGAGCCAAGAGTAAAAATATGTACCCTATCCACAAGCATCTATACACAAATATCCAAAGTTTACGCAACAAAAAAGGAACGAGAGATCTTAAGACAAGGAGGCAAATCTGATCTCATCCATGAGACTTAGTGAGATGAAACTTATTACTGGACTATATTCTGGATGAGTACACTTTATTCAAAACTGGAGGTAAAAAGGAGAGGAGAGTTGGGTAGCACCACACATTAAGAAAGACAGAGTCAGTCATTTTTGGTTGTGTCGAACTTTGTCTCCCCATTTTGGGTTTTCTTGTCAAAGCTACTGGAGCAGTTTGCCATTTCCTTCTCCAGCTCATTTTACAGATGAGGAACTAAGGCAGGGTTTTAGTGACTTGTCCAGGGTCACATAGCCACTAAATGTCTGAGGCCATATTTGGAGTCATGAAGATGAGTCTTCCTGATTCCCAAGCCTGGTGCTCTGTCTACTGCATCACCTATTTGCCCTTAGAAGGATAGAGCCTAGAGTAAGAAAAACCTAAGTTCAAATCTGGCCTCAGATACTAGTTGTTTGACCCTGGGCAAGTCACTTAGACTCAGTTTGCCTCTGTTTTCTCATTTGGAAAAATGAGAATAACAAAAATAATAGCACCTATCTTCTAGCACTGTTGTAAAATCAGATGAGATAATTGCAAAGTGCTTAGCATTATGCCTTGCACACAGTAAGCGCTATACAAATGTTATCTTTTCAAATGAGAAAATTCAGGAACTGGAGCAGGAAAACAGGAGAATATCTCGGCAAAAGTCAGAGAGCAGAGAAATAGCAGTGATTTTTTCCACTGGAGTATACTACAAAACACCTGGACAGAAAGAAGAATTAGATGAGGAGTTTGGGAAACATCACAACTCTGGCATATGTAGTAGACAGTATGTAACTCTGATATGATGCAGTAGAGATGGTGGACTCAATTATCTAGACACCTGCTGTAGCTCTTGCTTGGCCAAACACAGAGCAGCTAACTCCTTAACTTGTCTTAAGTGATAGTTTCATCATTCAAAAAGTGGAAGAACTTGAGAAGGGAGGATTCTGTCCTTGATCTGATTCTTATTAACAAGGATAAATGGTTTAGAGTATATTATGCTAGAGGAGAAGAAAACTTGGTTAGTCTGCCATGTTGGGAAGAGATTATAATGGGTTCAGAGGAAAGATAGGTAGTAGCTCACAGATTAAAATGCTTCAGGCTAAGTCAGTCCAGAAGGGATGAGAAATACTCAAAAATGATTTTCAGAAAACCCTTGAGGCAAAATGTTCCAATGAGGAGGAAAAAATGGGATTTGTTTGAGGATGTGGATATTTATGCACAAGGAACTCACCCGCCAACTTAGGTTTAAAAAGAGAAATGTACAGATAATAACAGTAAGGCCAGGTAACAAAGGATGAATATAAGAGCTTGGCATGGTCTTGTATAATATCAAGAATGATAAAGCTCAGAAAAACCTGGGGCTGATAAGGGAAGACAAGGACAAAGGGGAGTTTTTAGTTATATTGGGAGAAAAAGGAGGATCAAAGGAGGGAGAGGACCTTTGGGGTAGAAGGATGGCAATAATTGATAACTGAAAGTAGAGCTGCTTACTTGTTATTCTGTTTCTGTTTTCTCTGAAAAGGAAAATGACTCAAAGCAAAGGAGAAATAACAGAATAAAAGTGACAAACAGGGAATTAGGACCCAATATAAGTAAGGAGATAGTAAAAAAGCACTTAGCTGCCTTTGATGGTTCCAAGTCAAGTGGCCCAGATAACTAAATTAGCAGATGTAACAGCTAACCAACCTGCAGAAATATTCAAAAGATCACAGAAAATGGGTGAAGTACTACAAGTTTGGAAAAGGGCAAATATCTTAATTTTCAAAAAAAATATTAAGAAAATAGCCTGTAAGAAGAAAAAGAAACTGAAGGTACTAGAATAGGCAAAGAAGAAACAAAACTATCACTCTTTGCAGATGATATGATGCTATACAGAGAATTCTAGAGAATCAAGTAAGAAACTACTGGAAATGATAAACAACTTTAGCAAAGTTTCAGGCTAAAAAATAAACCCACATAAGTCATCAACATTTCTACATATTACCAACAAAGCCCAACAGCAAGATAGAAAGAGAAACTCCATGTAAAGTTACTGTGGACATTATGAAATATTTAGGAGTCTATGTACTGAAACAAACCCAGGAACTATATGAACACAATTACAAAACACTTTTTAAAAAAAAGATTCATTAATTTATTTTTAGTTTTCAACATTCACTTCCAGAACATTCTGAGTTCTAAATTTTCTCCCCATATCATCCCTCCCCCAACCCCAAGACAGCATGCATTCTGAATACCCTTTCCCCTAATCTGCCCTCCCTTCTATCTCCCCCCCACCCTTCTCTTATCCCCTTCTTCTATTTTCCTGTAGGGCAGGATAGATTTCTATACCCATTGCCTGTATATCTTATTTCCCAGATGCACGTGAAAACAATTTTTTAACATTTGGTTTTAAAACTCTGGGTTCCAAATGTTCTCCCTTCCTCCATCCCCACCCACCCTCATTGAGAAGGCAAGCAACTCAATACAGGTTATACTTATGTAGTCATGCAAAACACTTCCATAGTAGTCCTGCTGTGGAAAACTAACTATATTTCCCTTCATCCTATCCTGTCCCCTATTTATTCTATTTTCTCTTTTGACCCTCTCCCTCCTCAGAAGTGTTTACTTCTGATTATCCCCTCCCCCAATCTGTCCTCCCCTTTATCATCCATCCCACTGCTCTCTTATCCTTTTCCTCTCTATTTTCCTATAGGGTAAGATAACTTTCCATATTCCCTCCTTAAGCCAAATCTGATGAGAATAAGATTAACTCATTCCCTCTCACCTTCCCCCACTTCTCCACTATAAAAGCCTTTTCTTGTCTGTTTTATGTGAGATAATTTACCCCATTCTACCTCTCCCTTTCTCCTTTTCCCAGTATAATCCTCTCACCCCTTAATTTTATTCTCCAGATATCACCAATTCATCTTCAACTCGCCTTGTGCCCTCTATCTATCAATCTATCTATACATATAATTTTTTCCCCTCCAACTACCCTAATACTGACAAAGGTCTCATGAGTTACAAATATCATTTTTCCACATGGGAATGTAAACAGTTCAACCTTAATAAGTCCCTTATAATTTCTCTTCCCTGTTTAACTCTTCATGCTTCTCTTGAGTCTTGTATTTAAATGTCAAATTTTCTATTTAGCTCTGGTCTTTTCATCAAGAATACTTAAAAGTCCTCTATTTCACTGAATGCCAATTTTTTTCCCCTGAAGGATTATACTCAGTTTTGCTGTGTAGGTGATTCTTGGCTGTAATCCTGTCTCTTTTGCCCTCTGGAATATCATATTACAAGCTCTCCTGTCCCTTAATGTAGAAGCTACTAAATTCTGTGTTATCCTGATTGTGTTTCCACAATACTTGAATTGTTTCTTTCTGGCTGCCCGCAATATTTTCTCCTTGACCTGGGAACTCTGGAATTTGGCTACAGTATTCCTAGGAGTCTTCCTTTGGGGATCTCTTTCAGGTCACTGGTTCTAGAATATCAAGGCAGTTTTCCTTGATAATTTCTTGAAAGATGATGTCTAGGCTCTTTTTTTTGATCATGGCTTTCAGATAGTCCAATAAAATTTTAGATTATCTCTCCTGGGTCTGTTTCCAGTTGTTTTTCCAATGAGATAGTTCACATTGTTTTCTACTTTTGCATTCTTTTGGTTTTGTTTTACAATGTCTTGATTTCTCATAAAGTCACTAGCTTCCAATTATTCCACTAGAATTTTTAAGGAAATATTTTCTTCAGTAAGCTTTTGGACTTCCTTTTCCATTTGGCCAATTTTTCTTTTTAGGGCATTTTTCTCCTCATTGGCTTTTTGGACCTCTTTTGCCATTTGGGTTAGGCTATTTTCTAAGGTGTTATTTTCTTAAGTACTTTTTTTTGGGTCTCCTTTAGCAAGCTGTTGACTTGTTTTTCATGATTTTCTAGTATCACTCTCATTTCTCTTCCCAGTTTTTCCTCTACTTCTCTTACTTGCTTTTCAAAATCCTTTTTGAGCTCTTCCATGGCCTGAGACTGATTCATATTTTTCTTGGAGGCTTTGGATGTAGGAGCTTTGACTTTGTTGTCTTCTTCTGGTTGTATGTTTTGATCTTCTTTGTCACCAAAGAAAGATTCTATGGTCTTACTTTTTTTTTTTGCACACTTTGCTCATGTTCCCAGCCAATTACTTGAGTTTTAAATTCTTTGTTAAGTTAGGGAGCAGTTTCCAGTGTGAAGAATGTACTGTCCCAAGCTTTGGGGGTTTTGTGCAGCTGTTTTCAGAGATACTTCTAGGGACCCGTAAGTTGTCAGTTCTTCCAACGTGGTATATGATCAAGGGCAAGGTGTTTACTCCTTTCCTGGTCTGTGCTCTGGTCTATGAGTGACCACAAGCACTCTTTTCTGCCTTGGAACTGTAAGGAGGATTTTCTCTTCACCACCACTACAAGCTCCACCACACCAGCATTCCTCCTCTCCCCAGGATCGCCATCCAGAAGTGTGACCCAGATCCAAGCATGGGCAAAGCAAGAGAATCCTGCCTCAGTGCCAGCAAAGAGATCCCTGCAATCTCTCTCTGATCAGCTGTTTGATCCCCTCCTCTATCTGTGGGCTGAGAGCTCCAGAAGCAGCCACTCCCCAGGGACTGCGCCGGGACAGTGGACTGAGCTCCTCTCTCACCATGGTTGACAGACCTTTTCTGCCAACCTTCTCAGTTGTCTTTGGTGTTTGTGGGTTGAGAAGTCTGGAAACCACCACAGCTGCTTGTGATTCAGTCCTCTGAGGGCTGCTCCAGGTTTTCTGAGGCCTGGTCTTTGTTGGCGTAGCCTACACTGAACTGTGCTCCTCTCCCAGGCCAGTGCAAGAGACCTTTCCTGTCGACCTCCCAGGCTGTTTTGGGCTGGAAATTTGTTTCACTATCTTTTTGTGGGTTCTGGTGCTCTAGAATTTATTTACAGCCATTTTTTCACAGGTATTTGGAGGGGTTTGGGGGAGAGCTCAAGCAAGTCACTGCTTTTACTCTGCCATTTTGGCTCTGCCCAACTCAATCTCATTTTTTAAAACAGGATTACCAAAATAGTAATTGAGGGGAATGCTGTATATAAAGTTTACCTAGATTTTAGCAAAGTTTTTAATAAAACATCTCATATCTTGAGGGGAAAATGGAAAGGTATAGATTAGAATGACAATAATACAATCAGAATCAGAACTGGTTGGCTAACTGGGCTCAAAAAGTATCAATTAATGGCCCAGTGTCAGCATGGCAGGTCTCCAATGGAGTATCCCAAGGATCTGTACTTGTCCATTTTTATGAATGACTTGGATAAAAGCATAGATGGTATGCTCATCAGATTTACAAATGACACAATGCTGGGGGGAGGGGAAGAGAGACTGAAGGAAGTAACACAATGGATAATAAAGTCAGGATCCAAAAGGTTTGATAGACTAGATGAACAGTCGGCTGAATCTAATAAGATACATACAACAGAGATAAATATAGTCTTGCACTTGGGTACAAGAAATCAACTCCAGAAACATAAGATGAGAACAGCCCAGACGGACAGTAAATGTTCTGAAAAGGATTTGGAGTTTTAGTGGACTGCAAATTCAATGAATGATCAGTGTGATGTGAAAGCCAAAAAAGCTGATGCAATCATGAACTGCATTAGGTAGGGCACAGTTTCCAAGAATAGGAGGGTAATAATCCCACTGAAATTTGCCCTTGGCAGACCTCACCCATTCAGGGCACCACAGTTTAAAAAGGACACTGATAAGCTATTAGTTTGTCCAGAGGAGGGCAGCCAGGATGATGAAAGACACTGAGTTCATAACATAAGGGTCATCTGAAGGAACTGGGCATGTTTAGCATAGAAAAAAGAAAATTCAGGTGAAACGTAGTAGTTCTTTTCCAATATTTGAAGGGCTGTCATATACAGGAAGGATTATACTTTTCCTGTTTGGCCCCAGAGGGAAGAACCAGGAGCAATGAGTAGAAACAATGGACGTCATTTAGGATTTATACTTCCTAACAATCGGAGCTATCAAAAAATGGAATGGCTTCCCTCAGTGGGACATTGGGTCCACTCTCATTGGAGGTCTTTAAGCAGAAGCTGGTTGACCACCTAATGGGTATGTTATGGTGGTGGTTCCTTCATGTGCAGGTGAGATTAGATGGCCAATGGGGTCCCTTCCAACACTTACATTTTGTGATTTGTATCACTAGCAACTAGCACGATACCTGGCACACATTAGGTACTTGATAAATTCTTTTTAATTCCTTCATACCCTTTTGATCCAGAAATCCTGTTACTAGGCATATATTCCAAGGAGTTCAAAGTCAAAAGAAAAGGTCCCATCGGTACAAAAACATGTATAACAGCACTTTTTATGAGAGCAAAGAAATAGAAGGAAAGTGGTGGTCATTCATTGGGGAATGGCTGAACAAACTGTGGCATATGAATGTAATAGAATATAATACTATAAGAAACAATGACTACAAAGAATCTGAACAAACTTCAGGAAATTTGTATAAATTGATTCAGAGAAAGGTAATTCTAACTAGGAGAAACAATTAATATAATGACCACAATCTTGTAAAGGAAAACAGCACCAAAAGACATCTAAACTGATTAATTCAGTGTTAACTCTAGAGAACTGGAGATGAATCATTCTTCCCTTTTCTTGGAACAGAAGTGGTAGACTATGGGTAAAGAATGACTGGCAGAATGCTGACAGATGTGTATTGGTTTATTTCATTTAACTATGCTTACTTAAGGGTTTGCAAAGAAGGATTCTTCTAGGAGGAGGTGCCATCAGGAGATAAAAACAATGTTGTTTTTTTTTTAACTTTCAATAAAATATTTTATTAAAATTTTTTTCCTTAGGGCAATCTAATCTCATTTCCTCCCTCTGCTTAATTTTAGGCCCAGCTCTTTGTCTATCTTCAGTGTTTTCCCAATATATATAAAGTGATGAACTAGCTTTGTGGGCTATATGTCCAATTGGATATCTCAGTCTAGAGTTCTATTCCAGATAAGACTTGGTTCTTCATCCACTTGGTTTCTCCTGTGTGGATAGTTAGGCCAAAATCTTTTAAGCAGTTATGGATTATGGATGTTCTAGGAGCAGAGGTAATCATAACACCACCCACAAATAGAAGGATCTGGGGGACACTTCCTCATCTATAGGAAATACTTCTTTAATTTGAAATCTTTTCTTGATTTCTTCCAGGACAGTGGAAAACAACTTTGGTGATCATTTCTCCCATTTAATATTGACAATCAGAAAGCCATTATCTATATCTTTTACAGAATACTATATGATTTTAAGAATACCTTGTTAAAAAAAACTTTTTAGGTGTGTATTTTGCTTCTTTAACTAAAAAAAATTTTTATACTCAACAAACAATAGAAACAGTATTCTCTGTATCTTTCAGTCAATTGTGACTAAAAATCTGATATTCCATATCATTTACATGTTACTATCTCAAATTTTCAACTACAATATCCTTGATAAGACTGTAGATTATTCTCACAAAGATTTTGTATGATTGTCTCTCAATAACCTTTTTTGGTTAATAATAGGACCTGGGATTTTTTCCCCCCAAGGGTTTGGTAAGTTTCCCTCTTCTAGTTGTCTTAAGAGCCTTCAAGGCTCTGGAAATTGTGTTACTGTCACGGCAAACCTTTGTATACTTGGTCTGTTCTAGCTCCTGTGATGTTAAGAATTCAAAAGTCATGGGTCTGAGACTTCTCTGGAGCCAAGATGGCAGAGTAGAGAAAGAGCTCAGCTGAGCCCTCCTAATATTTTCCTCTAAACAACTTTAAAATTACACCTTGAATTAAATTATAGAGTGGCAGACTCAACAAAAGAAAGAGTGAAACATTTTTCCAGCCCAAGACAACTTATGAGCTTGGAAAGAGAGATATGGTATAGGAGGTTGGCCTAGAGTCAACATGGATAAAACACCAGTGGTGCGACTAGGTGGTGGTGACAGAAGCAGCAAGAGCTTCAGGATCTACCAAGCCAGAGACGGTAAGGAGACTGGTCAGAAAGAGACTACAGGGGACCCCTGTGATGGCGATGGATGCAGGACCAGATGCTATTTGGCACCTCCGTTGTCTATATTCATTTTTGGCTCATTGTTCAAGGACAGAGAGAAGCACTTTCATTCGCAGGGAGTGGAAGCCCTAGGGGAAGTATCATTTTTGGTCCCAAGGGATCAGGGACTCTGAAGAGCAATACTGATTGCAGTGCCAAGGGATCAGGAGTCCTTCCTGGGTAAAGACCAGAGTGTAGACCACAAGGGCAATGATCAAACCTCTCCTCAAATCATACCACTTTAGAAGCACCAAAAACTTGAGAACTAGCCCTGAAAACAGTAGTGCAAAAAAACCTGAAGCTTGAGCTGGTACACCTCCAACTCCCTCATGGTTAAAGAGCCAAACGTTAGTACAGAGTTCCAAATCAAGAAACAGAGTGAAAAAAATAAGCTACAACAAAAAAAGAACCTGACCATAAAAAGCTACTATGAGGACAGTAAAGATCAAGACAAACTCAGAAGACAATGAAGTCAAAATAGCTACAAGCAAAGCCTCAAAGGAAAAAAAAATATGAATTGGATACAAGTCCAACAAGAATTCCTGGAAGAACTAAAAAATTATTTTAAAAATCAATTAAGAGTGATAGGGGAAACATTAAGCAAAGAAATAAAAGCAAAGAAAGAAAATTATGAAAAGAGAACTAACAGCTTGGTAAAAGAGGCACCAAAAATACTGAAGAAAATACCTTAAAAAACAGAAATGTCCAAATGGAAAAAGAGGTGTAAAAATTCACTGATGAAAAATCATTCCTTGAAAAGCAGAATTGGCCAAATGGAAAAAGAGGTACAAAAGCTCACTGAGAAAATAATTCCTTCAAAATTTGAATTGGGCAAGTGGAAATTAATGACTCCATGAGACATCAAGAAACAATAAAAGAAAGCCAAAGGAATGAGAAAAAAATATAAGAAGATGTGAAATATCTCATAGAAAAAACCATTGATCTGAAAAACAGATCAAGGAGAGATAATTTAATAATTATTGGACTAACTATAAGCCATGATTTAAAAAACAAATAGCCTAGACATCATATTTCAAGAAACTGTCAAGGAAAACTATCTTGATGTCCTTAAACAGAGGGTAAAATAAAAACTAAAGAATCAGTGATCACTACCTGAAAGAGATCCAAAAATGAAAACCCCTAGGATTATTATAGCCAAATTCTAAAGCTACCAGGTCAAAGAGAAAATACTTTAAACAGCCAGAAAGAAACCATTGAAATACCATGGCATTATAGTCAGAACCACACAAGATTTACCACATTAAAGGAGTAGAGGGCTTGGAATATGCTATTCTAGAAGGCAAAGGAGGTAGGATTACAATTAAGAATAACCTACTCAGCAAACTGAGCATAATCCATCATAGGAAAAAATGGATGTTTAATGAAATAAAAGACTTTTCAGTATTCCTGATGAAAAGATCAGTGCTGAATAGAAAACTTGACTTTCAAATACAAAACTAAAGAGAAGCACAAAAAGATAAATATGAAAGAGAAATCATAAGGGACTCAATAAGGTTAAACTGTTTACCTTTCTATAAATGGAAGATGACACACACATTTTTCAAGACCTTTGTCATTATTAGTGCAGTTAGAAGGATTTTACATAGAAAGAGGATTCCAGAGTGAGTCAATTATGTCGGGAAGATGTAAAAAAATGGATAAGTGAGAAAGTGGGATCCCTAGGAAGAGGGAAAAGGGAGAAGGGAGAGGAAGAATCGAGGAAATCATCTCACATAAAAAAAAGTTTGCAAGGGAGAGCTTACAGTAGAGGGGAAAATGGTGTGAGAGAGGAGCAAGCGATGCTTGAACCTCACTCACATCTAAATTGGTTCAAAGAGGGAAAAAATATATATACATTCTCAATTAGTAATAGATATCTATCTTACCCAAAAGGAAAGTAGGAGGGGAAAGGGATAAGAGAAAAGGTGGGGTAATAAAAGGGAGTACAGATAAAAAAAAAGCAGTGGTCAGAAGCAAAACAGACTTTAGAGAAGGAATTCGATAAAAAGAGAGAAAGATAAACAAGAAAATAAGATGGGATGAAAGGCAGAGTTAGTAGTCATAAATGTGAATGTGAATGGGATGAACTCACCCATAAATTGGAAGTAGAAAGCAGAATGGATTAGAAACCAGAATTCAGCAATATGTTGTTTATAAGAAACACTTGAAACAGAGAGACACACAGAGAATTAAAATAAGGAGCCGGAGCAGAATCTATTATACTTCAGCTAAAGTTAAAAGGGTAGGGGTAGCAATCATGATCTCAGACAAAGGAAAAGCAAAAATAGAACTAATTAAAAGAGATAAGCAGGGAAACTACATCTTGCTAAGAGGAACTATATACCATGAAGTAATACCAATATATATGCACCAAACTGCATAGCATCCAAATCTTTAAAGGAAAAGTTAAATGAATTAACAGGAGCAAATAGACAGTAAAACTATACTATTGGGAGACCTCAACTTTCCCCTCTCAGAACTAGATAAATCTAACCACAAAATAAATAAGAAAGAAGTCAAGGAAATAACCAGAATCTTAGAAAAGTTAGATATGACAGTCTTTGGAGAAAAATGAATGGGAATAGAAAGGATTATACCTTTCCCATGGCATTTCCACAAAAATTGACCATATGTTAATTGGGATATAAATACCTCACAATCAAATGAAGAAAGGAAGAAATATTCAATGCATCCTTTTCAGATCATTATTCAATAAAAATTACATTGAATAAAGAGCCATGGAAGAACAGACTAAAAATTAATTGGACACTAAATAATCTAATCCTAAAGAATGAGTGAGTCAAAGAACAAATCATAGAAACAAACAATTATTTAATGAAAGAGAGTGACAGCAACAAGAAAACATTCTAAAACTTTGGGATGCAGCCAAAGCAGTACTTAGGGAAAATTTTATGTCTCTAAAAGTATACATAAATAAAATAGAGATACAGCAGATCAATGAAATGGACACGCAACTAAAAAAATGGACAAAGAACAAATAAAAATCCTTAAACACCAAAATGGAAACCCTGCATATCAAAGAAGAGATTCATAAAATCGAAGCAAAAAAAATTAAACTAGGAGCTGGTTTTCTGGGGGGAAAATCCAATACAATAAACTACTGGTTAATTTCATTTAAAAAAATAGGAAAATTAAATTACTAGAATAAAAAATGAAAAGAGTGAATGAACCACCAAATGAAGTTGAAGTTGAAGCAATTATTAGGAGTTATTTTGTCCAATTATATGCCAGAAAAACTAACAACCTAAGTGAAATAGATGAATATTTATAAAAAATTGCCTCGATTAAAAGATGAGGAAATAGAATACTTAAATAACCCTATCTTAGAAAAAGAAATTGAACAAGCCATCTTTGAGCTCCCTAAGTAAAAATCCACAGGACCAAATGGATTTACAAATGAATTCACAAATGAATTCAACCAAACATTTAAGGCACAATTAATCCCAATAATACATAAACTATTTGAAAAAATAGGTACCCAATTCCTGGCACAAATTTTATGGTTCAGATGACACAAATATGGTTCTGATACCAAAACCAGGGAGAGAAAAAGCAGAGAAAGAAAACTACTGACCAATTTCCTTAATGAATATCAATGAAAAATCTTAAATAAAATAGTAGCAAGGAAATTACAGCAATGTATTATAAAGATCATTATGACCAAAATGGAATTTATACCAAGAATGCAGGTCTAGTTCAATATTAGGAAAACTTATCAGCATAATTAACTATCTCAATAACAAAAATCATAACACTATATCAGCAGGTGCAGAAAAGGCCTTTGATAAAATATAATACCCATTCCTACTAAAAACACTAGGAAGCGTAAGAATCAATGGAGTGTTTCTTAAAATGATAAGCAGTATCCATCTAAAACCAAGAACAAGCATTATCTGTAATGGGGATAAACTTGAAGCCTTCCCAATAAAATCAGAAATGAAATAAGGATATACATCATCACCATTATTATTCAATATTGTATTAGAATTGCTAGCAAAAAGACAAGAAAAATAAATTGAAGGAATAAAAATGGGCAATGAGGAAAAAGAACTATTATTTTTTGCAGATGATATAGTATATTTAGAAAACCCTAGAAAATCAACCAAAACACTAGTTGAAACAACTAAGAATTTCAGTAAAGATGCAGTATATAAAACAAACCCACCTGGATCATCAATATTTTTATATACTACCAACAAAATTGGGCAGGAAGAGATAGAGAAATTCCATGTAAAATAACTGCAGACAATATGAAATACTTGGGAATCTACCTGCCAAGATAAACCCAGAAACTATATGAACACAATGACAAAACATTTTTCACACAAATAAAGCAAATCTAAACGGTTGGAGAAATATTAATTGCTCATGGGTAGATTGGGCCAATATAATAAAAATCACAATTCTACCTAAATTAATTTACTTATTCAGTACAACACCAATCCAACTACCAAAATTATTTTACATAACTAGAAAAATAACAAAATTTATCTGGAAGAACAAAAGGTCAAAAATATATCAAGGGAATCAATGAAAAAATGCAAAGAAAGGTGACCTAACAATTTTAGATTTGAAACTATATTACAAAGCAATATCCATCAAAACAATCTGGTATTGGCTAAGAAACAGAGTGGCAGACCAGTGGAATAGATTCAGTACACAATACAAAGTAGTAATTACCATAGTAATTTAATGTTTTATAAATCCAAAGATCCAAGCTTTGGGGTAAGGATTCACCATTTGACAAAAATTACTGGGAAACCGGGAAAGCAGCTCGGCAGAAACTAGAGATACCAAGATGAGGTCAAAATGGATAAATGAATTAGACATAAAAGGTGATACCATAAGAAAATTAGGGGACCACCAAAAAATTTACCTGTCACATCTATGGATAAGGGAAGAATTTATGACCCCAAAAGAGATAGGATTACAGGATGTAAAATGGATACTTTTGATTATATAAAATTAAAAAGACTTTACACAAGACTAATGCAACCAAAATTAAAAGGAAAACAGGAAACTGGGGAAAAGATTTATAGCAAGTTTCTTGCTAAAGGCCTCATTTCTCAAACATATAAGGAACTGAGCCAAATTTACAATTACAAGAGCTATTCTCCAGTTGATAAATGGTCAAAGGATATGAACAGGCAGTTTTCAGAAGAAATTGACGCTATTAAAAGTCACATGAGGCTGAGACTTTCTCATGCCCACTCGTCCCCACAGGAGTTACTAGCTGAGAATCTCAGGCCCACAAGGCTGAGCCTTTCTCATGCTCGCTTGTCCTTACGGGCGTCACCGGCCTTATGTGTTTTATCACTAATAAAACTTTTCCTCTGGCTGGAAGAAGATTTGAGTTGAATTCTTTCAGGCAGGGCCTGGCATCTCATTCTTGGGGTTCCCAGCAGCAACCCCAAAGTCCTAGACCTCTTCAGAACCAGGAGAACATTGTACACAGTAACAGCAACATTGTATGATGACTAACTTTGATAGACTTAGCTCTTCTCAGCAATGCAAGGATCCAAGACAACTCCAAAGGACTCATGATGGAAAATGTTGTCCACATCCAGAAAAAGAACTGTGGAGTCTGAATGCAGATCAAAGCACATTATTTGATCTCTCTCTCTTTTTTTCCTTTTCTTTGTTTCTTCTTACTCGTGATTTCTTCCATTGGTTCTAATTCTTCTTTACAACATGACTAATACAAAAATAGGTTCAATATGAATGTATATGTAGAGCCTATATCAAATTGCATGCCATCTTGGGGTGGGGTGGAGGAGAGATGGGGAGAAAATTTGGAACTCAAAATCTTACGGAAGTGAATGTTGAAAACTCAAAATAAATAAATCAATTAAAAAAAGTCATATGAAAAATGCTCTAAAATTACTCTTGATCACAGAAATGCAAATTAAAACAACTCTGGGGTACCACTTCAACTTAACAGATTGGCTGATATAACAGAGAAGGAAAATGAGAAATGTTGGAGGGATATGGGAAAATTGGGACAGTAATGGACTGTGTTGGTAGAGTTGTGAACTAATCCAACCATTCTGAAGAATAATTTGGAACTATGGCCAAAGGGCTATAAAACAGTGTATACCCAGCGATACCATTACTAGGTCTGTATCCCAAAGAGATCAAAGAAAAGGGAAAAGGACCTATTTGTACAAAAACATTCACAGTGGCTCTTTTTGTGGTGCTAAAGAACTGAAACTGAAGAGATGCTCATCAATTGGGGAATGGCTAAACATGCTGATTGTGATGAAATACTATTGTGCTATAGGATGTAACAAAGGGGACAGTTTCAGAAAAACCTGGAAAGACTTACATGAGCTGATATAAGGTGAAGTTAGCAGAGCCAGGAGAACAACACACAGTATCAGTAATGTGGTAAAGATGATCAACTGTGAAAGACTTAGCTACTCTGATCAAGACGATGATCCAAGACAATTCCAAAGGATCCATGATGAAAGATGCTATCCCCCTCAGAGAGAGAAAAGATGAACTCTGAATGCCAATCAAGCATTCTTTCTTAAACTTTCCTTATTTTTATTGTTTTATTTTGTTTGTGTCCTCTTTCACAACATGGCTAAGTGGAAATATATTTTGTATGACTTCACATGTATAATTGATATCAAATTGTTAGCTTTCT
The DNA here is from genome assembly GCF_003287225.1 of Phascolarctos cinereus. NCBI lineage: Eukaryota > Metazoa > Chordata > Mammalia > Diprotodontia > Phascolarctidae > Phascolarctos > Phascolarctos cinereus. The sequence continues at coordinate 140,353,163 of NW_027555958.1, read as the reverse complement.
CAAAGAGTGGGTACAGGCAAGAAAGAGGTGGGGGAAAATTTGGAACTCAAAATTTAAAATAATGAGTATTAAAAATTTTTTAAATGTTCACATGTAATTGGGAAATATTTAATAAAATACTTTTTTTTTAAAAAGTCATGGTTCCACTGTCACTGATGGGCAAAAACGTTTGTAAGAGAAATCTCAACAGGTTTTTTAAAAATCTGGTTGCTGTTCTTCTAGTTTCATCTTTAAATCTTCTTGGGGTGATTTAATTTACTCTAAGGTGCTATTTACCTTATTGAAAAAGTTTGTTTGGTTTTTTTTAAGGCAGTTGGGGTTAAGTGACTTGCCCAGGGTCATACAGCTAATAAGTTTCAAGTGTTTGGTCTGAGGCTGGATTTGAACTCACATCCTCCTGACTTCAGGGCTGGTGCTCTATCCACTGCACCACCTAGCTGCCCCAAAAAAGTTTTTTTAAAAAGGCATGTTTATGAGGGGGACAGAGAAGATCTGCAATTGATTAAAAGTTGGTATTTGGGAATTTTTTTCTTTCAAGTTTTGGTTTAGAAGCTTTGCTAGAAGATCAGAAGAAATAGGTCGTTTTGCAACTGTTTTCATTGGATTAGAAGAATATTGTCACAGAAAGGCCAGCACTCCAAGCCCACGCTGGGAAATGGAGATACAAAGAAGGTAAAGCACAGCTGAGAAGAATGAATATATCAACTATCCCTTAGCTATCCCCTCTTTCTACTTAAGTTAGTTGTTCGATGTACCTTTAATTTAACCCTTTGCCCATCCTGACAAAGACAAAGTCCAACCTTTCTCAGCAGTTCTGATTACTAAAGATATTTTAAAACACATATGTGTGGGGAAATATTTAGAGAGAACAAGTTTCTTGTTTTCTTCTCAAAACATTCGTTTTATACACACACACACACACACACACACACACATATTACACATAAACATGAGTGACAAAGCACAGATGATGACAGTAAATTTTCTCGTATTTATGGGCTCAATTCCTGGCCCAGGCATAAATGGAAACCATATCCTTGGCTTCATTAACACTATATCTTAATACTAATCAGCCCAGACCTACTTAAGGGCCTTTCTTGCTTTAAATTGAAAAAAAAAACCCAAAAAAACACCAGCCTGAAATGAACTGCTAAACTGCTTATTTTATAGTGGGAAGAAACATCCAGAAAGGGCTATTAATAGTAGCACTATATTCCCAGCTAACCCATGGGCTACCTGGTTTTATAACTTGATCTGATGAGTGCAGATACAGTGACGGGATGTTGTATGGAATTTACTTTCCAGCACAAATATTAAGCATTCTTCATGTGTACATAAGGCTATGGTTTCAAGAGCTAATGGAACAGGCTAGGGAAAACATTCTTTACAAACAGAGAGAGAAAACTCAGGTACCGATGGGTTATTCACAAGCAAAGAACAACATCTCTGTTTGGAGTAACAGAGAAAGGCAGGGTTAAACCTATGATCTTGCAGTATGCCATCCGGGGGCTCCTGAAAGATGAAGTTTATGCATATTTGGTTCCAAAGCCATACCATGTACAGTTTCTAGAAGTAAAAAGGCCAACCAACTAGCCATTTGCCTGTTTTGGACATGACTTCCTAGGAACTCCTTTTCTGTCACTCCCTAGCTTTTGATCCCTTCCAAATGCCTTTTTTTAAGGTCCCTAATCTTACAAGGCCTAAAGCATCCCACTTGCCCTGCCTCTGCCAAGAGTGACTCCTTCTTTCTAATGCTGGCCGTCTCTATAGTAACAGGCTGGAAAAGCTGCTACAGCATGAAAGAACTGTTCTCAGCAGTGGTTTTACGCAAGCAGTGGGCCCAAAGGCCAGAGACTTGTTAGAGAATCCTGTCCTTCCCTTACCACCACCAGTGTGCTCCATGAAGGGAAGCCGTTGAGAAAATGGTGAAATCTTAAACAGGATGGGAGAGGATGGAAACTAAGCTTGCGAAGAAGAGGTGTGGCATTTGGGAGGGACTTAATTTTGAAAGGAAAAAAAATATGCAGAATTTGAGAAAAACCCAAAACATGGATAAAATGAAATGAATGACAAATAATGATTAAGGATTTTCACCTACACGGACTTGGTAGCTTATACACCATGGTCTGTGCTTCATAATATTAACTTGGATTATATTCACATTTAGAAATGTTAATAAAAACAGTTAATATTTTTTATAGAGTACCCAAAAGGCACTTGGGTTACAGAGTAATGATTACATACAGTTTCTGCCCTTTAATAAACTTATAATCTGCAATGGGTAGAATGTAAACACTTTAGGAATAAGGATCATCTTTCTTTGTGTTAATATCTTTCATGCTAGGATAGTGCATGAGTAACAAATGTTTTTGACTGATTGGTGGTAAATGAATAGAAAGGGAATGAACTTGTGATTTCTTTGGTTTAGGAAATTCCCTATACTAACACAGGTTGGCATCTTCTCTGCAATTTGTAGTCTCAGAGTTGCCAGCAAGGAAATGCTAAGTGATTTGCACAGGTCACACGCTGAGATCTGAACCCAGGTCTTCCTTGTTCTAGTTGTCTCATTAGCCATTAGTAAACAGCCAATAACTAAATACAGCAACACCTTTATTAATAAAGGGGATATATTTCAAAGGCAAGTTTTATGGGCAAAAACATTGCTACCAAAGGTGGAAGCAATATAGGGTAGTACAGTGATCCATTCTAGCACCTAAATCCTCTCCTTACCCCTGCTTTTAGGAGTCTATTTTTCATTCCCTCTATGCCCAAGCCCAATTTTATTAAAAGGAGTTTCATTTCCAGAGCATTCACTGATAGAAGCATCACTATACATTTTCCTAGTTTTCCACTGTCCCAGGTTATGCTAAGTGAGCTATTTTCCCAAAGATTAAAGTTACTTTAAATTCAATCTGTAGCAGTGTAATGTAGTAAAAGTAGTAGACTAGGTTTCAAAAAAACAGTGTTTTGGTTCTAATTCTGCATCAATGAGTTTGCTTGGGCAAATCACTCGATATCTCTGGGCCTCAGTTTCATCATCTTTAAAATGGGGATATGAACGCTGGCCTTGCCACCCTTAGAGGCTGTTAGGTGGCACAGTGGACAAAGCCCTGGTCTTAGACAGATCTGAAACAATAATAATAATAACTAACATTTATGGAGAGTTTACTATATGTTGGGCACTGTGCTTAGCACTTTGTAATTATTATCTTATTTGACCCTCGCAATACCCAGCGAGGTAGGTGCTATTATTAATAATACAAATTTTATAGATAAGAAAACTGTGGCAAACAGAGGTTAAAGTGACTTGTTCAAGGTCACACAGCTACTAAGTGTCTGAGGCCAGATTTTAATTCAGGTCTTCCTGATTCCAGGCCAGGCACTCTATGCACGATACCACCTAGCTGCCTAATTTGCTTTATATACTTACTAGTTATGTGATTCTAGGCAGGTCACTTAATGGCTTTTGGCCTCTACTTTCTCATCTGGAAAATAGGGATGCAAGTAGGCCAATAATAACATCTGTTTCACAGGGTTGTTGTGAGGATCAAATGCAATGATATCTCTAAAGGGCTTTGCAAAATTTAAAGGTGTGTACAAATATTAATAATTATTATTAGTTTGTTACAAAGATTAAATAGGATAACATGAAGGTGTTTTGAAAGCTATAAAGGTAATCATTACTACTACTAGTATATTTATTTTTCAATCTGTTTTTATATTGTCAACCATATTAGGTTCAGAAAATCTGTATGCAACTAAGCACCAGAAAAATCTCTATTCTATTTTTTAAAATATCCTCAGATATTGGCAACTTCTCACCTACAAAAGAGAACATTCATTCAAAAACCATTAACCAACACTACATGCAGAGCACTATGTTAGGTGCTAAGAAATACAGAGCTTAGATAAGATATGGTCCTTGCCCTCCTGAGGCTCATAGTCAAACAGGGGATAAAACACAGAGATCACCGCAATATAGAACAAGACTTGCCACCTGCATATGCACATGTTGGCTCCTTCAGACATACCAGACACACCAGACACACTACTTTCACTTTTCTCTTTGCATTCCCAGAGACCAGCATAGAGCCTAGCACATAGTTAGGTGCTGAATAAATTATTTGTTGACTGATTATCTACATAGGGATCAGGGAAGGCTTCATAGAGTAGATGTCATTTGAGTTGAGTTTTAAAGAATGAGTACAGACTCATCAAGAGGTTCTCAAACTTATTTGGCCTACCACCACCTTTAAAAAAAAATTACTCAGTGCCTCCCCGGAAATCTACTTTCTTTAACCCTTTAGTAGTTTTTAAAAATTTGAATCATTTAAAAAATACAATTTTTTTTAAAAAGACACATCTTAAATTTAATAATTTATTGTAGATTTGTAGGTTTTTTTCCTGCATTAAAATTTTGATGACACAATATTGCATCATATAACTGCACAGTATCATATTGTAAACAAGTCATTAAACACACATATTCCTGCCGATGCATGTTGGACTTCCTGACAAGGTATGACACGTTTGTTTGCCAACACTTGCTTGTTAAGACCTGCTGGTGGTCTGGGCCATTAATTCGTTATAACTTGCATTTTGTGTGCTTATGTGGATAATAACGTAATCACTATGACTTTAATTCTGTTACACAATAGATAAAACATGTATGAACAGTTTTTCAAAATTTTCTTATCTCCTCTTCTTTCCTTATGCTTCCACTACCTTCCCCTCCCTCTTTTTTTTTTTTTTTTTGCTTTTTGGTGAGGCAATTGGGGTTAAGTGACTTGCCTAGAATCACACAGCTAGTGAGTGTTATGTGTCTGAGGCCAGGTTTGAACTCAGGTCCTCCTGACCTGAGCACCAGGCTCTACCACTGTACCACCTAGCTGCCCCTCCCCCCTCACTTTTATTCAATGCCCCCCAATTGCACTGGAGGCTACCACCACCCACCTGGATCGTTTCAGTATCACCCACTTTGGGAACCTATGGACTCATCAGTAAGGGAAAGAAGGAATTCCAAACATAAGAAGTACCAGAAGCATGTGTGCATGGTATATCTGGGGAACAAAGAATAGACTCCATTTTACTTATTACATATAAAGTGCAGAACATATTAGCTATAAGGCTGAAGAGGTAAGGTGATGACAGATTTTGGAAGGAAGTCATCAGGCAAGCCACTGAAGATTTTTGAGTAAAGTGACATGACCAAATCTATACAAAAGAAAGATTATTTTGGCAGCACTATAAAAGATGAATTAGAAGAAAGAGAGAGCAAAGGTGAAAAAATGTTAAACAACATAAAGACTACACCACAGCCCAGGAGGGAAAAATCTAAAAAGAAAAAGACAAAAATAGAATTCTGCATAGCAAAGACAATTAGGATAGTGCTACTTTTCTTTGTGAAATACCTGAGATAGCCAGGCACTGAGGTTTTATTTCCCGGTTTCATGCCAGTCCAATTCAATCCAACAAACATTAAATGCCAACTATGTGCCAGGGATAGTGCTAAGCACTGGGGATAAAATAAATAAAAAGCCAGTTCCTATGCTCAAGGAGCTTACAATCTAATGGGGGTGGTGGGAGATAGCACACAAAAGGCAGAAGGAAGGTGAGGGTAGGGGTGAGAGGCCAGGTGGTGCCCAGCAGGTGAGCATCTTGTTCTATGGAATTGAAACCAGGAAGGGTAGAGATGAGGAATGAAATGAGCCCAAAGGTCTAATTTCTGCCCTCTATAAAGGAAGGCACTGGGAAGAGTTTGGTATTCCACCCTCCAATCAGAAGGGAGAGGAGGTTGAGGGTGGTGGTATCAGACATGGCTTGAACCAACAGCACAGCAACGAGACTACAGGAGATGAGGGATGGAAGTCTTATCTTGTTCAAAGGAGCTGAAACCAGGCAGCACAGTAGATGCCATTTTAGTTCAGTCAAGTTTTTCCTCTCATAGTGTTTGGAAGAGAATTTATCTCATGTTTTATGTTCTTATAAATCCTCCAGGTGAAGCCAACAAGAAATTGTTAATAATCCACGACATACCAAATACTGTGCTAGTGCTGGGGATACTTTTGTTGTTCAGTTGTTTCAGTCCTGTCTGACTCTTTGTGATCCCATTTGGGGTTTTCTTGGCAAAAACACTGGAGTGGTCTGCCATCTCCTTTTCCAGCTCATTTTACAGATAAGGAAACTAAGGTAAACAGGGTTAAGTGACTTCCCCAGGTCACACAGCTAATAAATGTCTGAGGCTGGATTTGACCACAGGAGATGAATCTTCCTGACTTCAGGCCTAGCATTCTAGCCATTGTACCCTCTGGGGCTCCAAAGAAGGATAATAAATAAATAAATAAATAAATAAATCCCTGCTCTCAGGGAGCTCAGTTTAATGGGGGAAGATATAACTACCATTTATTTAAGACTTCAAAGTTTGCAAAGGGCTTTATATTTCTTATCTCATTTGATCCTCCACAATGTTAAGTCTTTTAATAACACACTGAACTTTCTCTCTTGACTCTTGAATTTGGGTCGTTGGTCCCGCCTCCCAACACCCCCCAGAACTTCCTCTCTAAAGAATGCTAATGCTAAGTAATGATTAGCTGTTTTGGCTCCCAGTCCCAACGAGCACACTGGTAAGATAATACCAATGGAATACTTAACAATATGAACATAAAGTCATAAAAATCCTCAAAACGAGTTACAGCTGCAGGTTCGTAAGACTTTGAGCTGAAAAAGGGCCTTAGAAATGAGAGCCTAACTCCCTCATTTTACAAATAAGGAAACTGAAGCCCAGAAATATGAAGTGACTTGCCTAAAGTTACACAGTTTATAGCAGGCATTCTTATATTTTGTGTGTGTGTGTGTGTGTGTGCGCGCGTGCACGTGTTAGACTCCTTTTGCAGTCTAGTGAAGTCTATGGATCATTTCTCAGAATAATGTTTCCAAACAATTGAAGGAAATGCTCAATTTGATCTAGAGGAGAGTGAAAATAAAGATACAATTTTTTTCTTATCCAAATTTATGGATCCTGTGAAATCTTCAGGTTCATGGACCTCAGGTTAGAACCCCTGGTTCTTAAAAACCCTTGGCTTTTAAGGTAGAATGTAGAATAGGGAGGACATCTTGTCTAAACAATCATCAAGCATCTATTAAGTGCTTACAATATACCAGGAACAGTGCCGAACACAGCAGATACAAAGACAAAAGCAAAATAGTCCATTCCCTCAGGGGGCTTACATTCTAATGGGAAGAGGCTACTTGCACATATATAAGTATATTCGACACATGTAAAGCAGATGCACTCTATCCTTGGATAGGCCGGCACTGGCAGTTCTCAGGACCAGGAAAAGACTCCTGAAGAAGGGGATGCAAGCTAATTCTTGAAGGAAACCAGGAATAAGAAAGTAGAATAAGAAAAGTGAAGTAATTTGCCCCAAGTCACACAAACGGTAAATTGCAAAAATGAATTGAAACTCAAGTCTTCTGACTCCCAATCCTGTGTTCTTTTATTCAGCCCCATCTTATGTACTATATTTGTTTCTGACCATCATGAACAAAAACCAGCCTGCAAAAAATACAATTCAATTAAGCTGAAATTAGTCAGGAGGTTTTGGAGAAAAGGTGATAGGAAGCTTCATTTGAAGTAGGCAATAATATAGCAAAGACTATGTACTCCCCAAAGCATAATGCTGTATCCTCACACTGGGTGCCTAATAAATGTTGATGATCATGGTAAATTGGTTTGGGGGAAATTTGGTTATCTATAAATTATGAAGTATAAAGCAGTCTATAAATTACAAAGTATAAAGCACTTATTAAGTGCTTACTAAGTTTCAAGCACTGTGAATTATAAATTTTATGCCTGCTTATAGGTCACTATGCTAGCTGAATATATAATATTTCCCAGTTTCATATAGGCAGGCTCTTCTAGTTGCTTCCACCTGGCATCTACCTTTGGTTTCATTATTTATCACTCTTTACAACCTCAGACTTTTCCTTAAGAATCACATACTGGTCAGTTAACGAATTGCTGGCTCTCTCGATGTTTAAAAGCAATGTGGGGAGATAAAATTGGAAGATGAAAAAAATACAAGATAGCAATGAGGAGAGGGGTATGGATGCTGATTACTATAACCAGATCAACACAGTGATCCCATTTCATAGGCCTTAGAGAAAAATTGGAGGAGAGGGGATAGTAGGTTCCCCATCCCTGGCTTAGGGGTTCAAAGCAAATTTCTTAAGACTTAGTTCTGTAGATAGGTCATTATTCTATCAGAGAGGACTACCACAATCGACCACTCTTGTGCCAACAATGTTGATCACTAAAAAAAAAAATACCTTCAGTCCAAGGGCAGTATTTCACCAGGATGACATAATGAAAATTGAGGGAATACACTATTATTGTAGTTGCCTCCAAGCATAAAGAGACAGCATAGAATGAGGACAGGATGGCTGAGTATAGAAAAGACATCCATTACAGAGCAAAATGAGACATTTTAGCTTGTGGTTCTTAATACAAAAATCTTAGAACGATAAACACCAAAATCAAGATGACATTACAACACTATTTGTAGTCAGGTTAATTGTAGACTACTTAAATGTCCTTAAAACTAATTATGTGATCCCAGAGTATGCACAGCTCTTTGCATGTTGTCTTCTCCATTATAACGTTAATTCCTTGAGGGCAGGGACTGTTTTGGCTTTTCTTTGCATTCCCAAAACTGAGTCAAGTACCTGGTACAAGGGTGGGGAACCTGTGGCCTGGAGGCCACATGTGGCCTTCTAGGTACATGGGTGTGGCCTTTTGACTGAGTCCAAGTCTTACAGAACACATCCTTTTATTAAAGGGATATTCTGTTAAGTATGGATTTAGTCAAAGGGCCACGTGCAGCCTCGAGGCCGTAGTTAGTAAATATATGTTAACTTACTGATTTCTAGACCTGTGCATAAAGGTGAGATAGGGCCTGGACTTAGGATTTTGCTTGTACAAGGAAACTCCAGACAAGGAAACTCCTTCAACACATGCTGGCAATTTCTCTGTAATTTACAGTTTTAGAGACTTGGCTAGAACCCAGAAAAGTTAAATGAGTTGCCCAGGGTTACAAAGACAGTATGTAACAAAGGCATGACTTGAACTCAGGTCTTCCTGGCTGAAAGGATGGCTCTATGTCCACTATACCCTAATGCTGCTGGAATTCCAGTAACTTTGTTTTTAACAGAAAAAGATGCAACAAGAATCTAACACCTCACAAATTCAACTACTGCATTTGTTAAGGGCTTCTATCTATACCCTTTTTCCCCAAGAATTTTTTAAATGTGAGAAAATCATGCTAAATCTTCTGGTTTTAAATCATTTAGCTTCCTAAGAACATCAGCCAAGCAAGGAGAAAAAAATGTGTTGGTGAATAGAAACCACTGTGAGGAGAATAAAGAACTCCACCCATAACAGAGGTAAAGGAGGAGGTAATTGCATCTTTTCTCCTTTGAGAGGCCAGTTATCAGGATTGTCCTCTCTTCTCCCCCCCACCCCAGATCCATTAAGACAGAATTCACCACTGGCAAAACTTGCCGTGTGTGTATACATACACACATGCATTTTTGTCCTTAAAATAAAATGAAACAAAAAAGCCTTTGACCTTATAAGAGCTTCAAAAAGGAATTGTCTATATCCATTGTCTATACTTCCACAATGTGTGTATATGCATATGCACGCATATATGTATCTATGGAGAGAGGATTAGTTTAACAAAATTAAACTTCAAGATGATAATTATCCCAACTACAAAAAGATACTCCCAAGTGGCAAAATGTAATAGATTAGAAGTAGAGTCCCAAGTTCTAATCCCGACAGCAATTAACTAGCTCTGGAACCTTGAGGAAATCACATCTCCAGGCCTTAGTTTTCTCCTCTTAAAATAAGAAGTTTAGACTAGTTGATCTCTAATGCCATTTCTAACTCTATAATTCAAACTTTAGGATTCCAAAAAAATACGTGCTCATTGAAAAACGATGCTCACTCTGGCATACATGTTGATGTCTCCTCAAACTGCTATGACTCAAAGTTCATCAATCTCAATTCTCATGAGTTGTACTTTTACTCCAATTCAACACCACAGAGAGATGGTAATAGTTTTTATTTCACCATCACCATTCAGTGTTCTGCCTTCATGGTCCAGAACCCTGAAATTTCTCTTTCTGACCATAGTCTCAATCTGTCGTCAATCTGCCAAACTGACCTACTTGCTATTTGACAAACTCAGTATATTCCATTTCCCACCTCCATCCGTTTGCACAAGCTGGTGTCCCATGCCTGGAATGCATGTCCCCCACCTCTCAGAATCCCTAGGTAGTTTCCTTCAAAGCCCTACTCATCTGGCAACCTCTCGTGGGTAGGACTTCACAATTTTCATAATTGCCAGTATTCTCTCCTTTCTCAAAATATATCCATTTATGTTTGCATGATGTATTTATCTAGAACAGGGGTGGGGACTGAACCCTTTGACTGAATCTAAACTTTACAGAATGTGGCCTCAAGGCTGCAGGTTCCCCACCCCTGCCCTAGAACATAAAATCCTCTAAGGCTGGAACTGTTTTTTGTTTTGTCTTTGTATGCTCAGTAACATAAGCCAAGTGCCTTGGACACAGTATGCACTTCATAAAGGGTTGTTGAATTAGACTGGATTAAACCCTAATTGTTCTGAAAAATGTGGTATGACCAAAAAAAAAAAAGGTTACGTACTTGCCCTAGACTTTAACAGATCCCTCCCAAGAGACTGAGGGGTAGCAGGCAGACCCTGTCTCACGTGGGCAATTGCTAGACTGAGGTTATTCAATAAACACAATCTTTTTCCCACATGTGATGAATTTATCTGTTGTGGTTAATTGAGTCTCTGATGAGGGAATACAGAAAGAGCTATTACAATGTTTGCTTACCAATCTGAAATATCATCAAATGATCTTTCTCTAATTTTGCTAGCCTCCTTCCATCATATTCATTCATTCTTCTCCTCAGCACCCCCTTCCCCTTAATATCCATAGGTTTATTCTAACAAGTCTCCCAAGTATTGTTAGCTTTCAGGTGAGTAGCAAAATTTACTAAACACCATCAAGAAATACCCATGCTTACAAACCCTTTGTTGTTCTGAGGATAGAAATGCTAAAATGTTATAGCACACCTAAGGGTTAGAGGAGTCTTTTTTTGATCATTCCTTCACTAGTAAAGGTTTCATGAGAATCAATGTACAAGGTATTGTGATAAGGGATCACTCAGAGTCAACAAAGAATGGGACAAAGTCCCACCCAAAATGGACCTTCTAGTATAGTGGGGTAGATAATACACTTACACAAATAACCTTTTTGATCTTCTGTTTATTGAATTTTGAATGGGTAGGGGGTGGTGGTATTGGTTAAGAATTCAAGAAAAGGAGGTCTTTGAAATCCTCAACCTATGATAATTAGGGCAAGTAGATGATGAAGTGGATAGAAGACAGGGCCTAGAGTCAGAAGACCTGAGTTCAAATATGGCCTCAACACTTAACCATCTGTGTGACCTTGCGCAAGTCACTTAACCCTGTTTGCCTCAGTTTATTGGAGAAGGAAATGGCAAACCACTCCAGTATATTTGCCAAGAAAACCCCAAATAGGGTCATGGAAGAGTGGAACGTGACTGAAAATGACTCAGCAACAAATGATAATTAAGAAAGAGAATAGAAAATCTGGGCCAGTAAGGAGCTGGCATTATAGGAAGATGCCAGCTCACTACGATAATCAGTGTGAGCTTCAAGAGACACAGGAAATTCGCTATCCTGACACACCAGCTGAGAAGTAATGAAGGAAATGGGCTGAACTAAAGTTGAGCTATTCTGACATTACTCAAACGGAGCCAACTTTCCCCACTCCCCACCCTACATATGCATCATAATGGAGTTTTATGACTTAATGAGACTTCTTAAGAATATTGAGACTTTCCCATCAAGCTGGCTTTAAGGCCAGGCTCTTTTCCAAGGTAAGATTACAAAATTCTTTGAGTTGGATTTCACTCCATTTTTACCCAGTTCATAATTTTATACTTACAAAACAATAGGGAGCAGGCCTGGTATCAGTGGAAAGAGCACTGACTTTAGAAAAGGATAAACTGGATTAAAATTAAGCTCTGCCACTTTAGGCAAATCATTTAAACTCTCTGGGTCTCAGTTTCCTCTTGTGTAAAATGAAGGGGTAGGTCTAGAATTAGACCAATCTAGATTATCGATCAGGGATATGTGTGTGTGTGTGTGTGTGTGTGTGTGTGTGTGTGACCTTCCTTTGGCAATCTGAAGTCTATGGACCCCTTCTCTGAATAATATTTTCAAATACTTGCAGGAAATGCTAAATTTCAGTTTGTAATCAGTGAAAATTAAAGTGTAATTTTTTTTCTTGCAATATCTATCCATGGGGTTCCATGGACCCCAGATTAGATCCCCTACTCTAAATGATCTCTAAGGTCCCTACCAGTTCTAAACACATGATCCTATGACCTAGTTTCCCTTACGGTCACTACAATATTTTGGAAGTGTTATTTACTATTAATAAGACATTTATAGTAAGAGAAAATATTTGTTTGCAAAGGGACATTTAACTTTTGTATATATCCAGGGTATCTTTCTGAACAGGGGGCAGCTTCTATATTCATCATGGTTTTGTTAACAGTCAGCTTGTCAAGACAAAGGATGACTATCACTCATACGGGCCTATCTATCATCTACATATAGTACCACTTGCAGTTTGGTTTCATTACTGTGACCTGTATGTACTAACACCATGAGGAAACCATTTTGTCCAATTTCTTTATGTGTCTGTTAAAATGCTTTTGTTAAGTGACATACTCTCCACTAAGTACCACAGGAACTTAACCCAGCTTACTTTCTAGGCTGAGAGTATTAAGATAAGCAAAAATATGGATGAAGGAAGGGATCTCTACTTCAAATAGTTTTGCTATTTTATATCAGTAATTGCTAATAAGTTAAAAATGGTAAAAACTCACATCTTCTTTCCCAAGATTAGAAAGTCCATATTAGCAGTAAAGGTCTATAAATGAAATCAACACTTTTCCCTCATTGTACTGGCTTTGGGCATGCGTTTTTGAGTGCTAAAAATATAAGTCTAAAATTACTAATAGTTTGAAAGATCTTAGATTTTGAATTATATCTAATGTCTGGCAATGTTCATCTTTTTTGCTTTTCTCATCTCTCCAGGCTACCCCTTCCTTTTCTCTCCTATGTTCCTCTTTTCCCCCCTTCTAATTTTTACTCCCTCCTCCCCCTCTATCAACAGAGCACTGAAGTGAACCTCATTACATTTCTAACTTTCAATTTAGGAAAGGCTTTCTAGAATTGTAAAGACTTGGAGGGGATTCTTAACTTGGGGGTCTGTGATCTTGGATTAAATTTTTTTTGATATTTCAAAATACTTGGATTCCCTTTTCATCTTATGTATTTTATTTTAGGCATTTAAAATAGGATTCTGCAAAGTAGTCCAGAGGCCCTACTAGACTGCTAAAGGAATCCATGAAACGAAAAAGGTTAGGAACTCCTAGAAAGGGGGCTCCTCAGACTTTAGAAGATGGCAGATTTGTAAAGCTGGATCCATGTGGAGAGTGGGGGCGAGTTTCCTAGTTATCCCTATGACTTCAAGTTAGGAAGGCATCTTGTTTGCTAAATATATGCATTCACAAGAACCTTCCCCCATGTGCATGGGTCACACACACTAATAAATATTGCTGTAATGTATATGATACACTGATCTGCTGAACTCAACAGAATCCTTAAATTTCAGAGAAAACAGTGCTGATAGACTTAAATAAAGCAAAATTAGGAAAGTCAACACTCTTTGCTCTCCTCTCCTCCTTTCCCTTTTCCTTTTTCCATTCTCTCTTCCCTTTCTTTCCCTTCCCCTTCACTCCTTTTCCCTCTTCCTCCTCCCCCTCCTTTTTTTCCTTTCCCTCCTCACACTTCTCCCCTCCCCTGGCCTCTCTCTCCCCTCCCTTTTCCCCTCCTTTCCCTCCTCTCCTCCCCTCCCTCTTCCCCTCCCCACTCCTCCCAAGTCCCCTCCCCTCCCAGATCCCCGGTAACTACTGGCTGACACACCCTACGTGAGAACAGCGTGGAAACAATCCCGTGGGCGGGGCTTCCCGACTCTCCTCGGCTCTCTCCCCCTCTCGCCCGCCAGCCCGCTCCGCTCTGCCCCGCTCGGCTCCGGAGGAGCCCTCCCCGGCGTTCCTCCCAGGCTGTCACCCGGCTCACTTTGTTCTCCGCCTTTGTCCTCGTCTACGCCAGCAGGTGGAGCAGCCGCGAACCTTTCGGAGCCCATTCAGGGGAAGGGAGCCCATCTTGCTCTCTCCCGGAGCAGGAGCTGGAGGAGGAGGAGGGTCAGAGCTCAGCGTGCAGCCAATCGGGGCCCACGCTGCTAGTTAACCGAGCAGAATGGGCTGTAGTTGAGTGAAATAGGAAAGCTGCAAAAACACTGTGGAGTTGTTTCCCGGTGTAAATAAAAAAGAAGAAGAAGAAGAAGAAGGGACGACGAGGAGGGAAAGACAACAAAAAGTTTCCCAAGTCGCCGCCGCCCGCCGTTGGCCCGGGGCCGGTGCTGGACGGGGGCTTCGCCCAGCCAGAACACGTTGGACTTGGTTGTGCTGCAAGAACACCCCATTCCTATTGTTTGTGTGGGGTTCTCTCCCTCTCTCTCTCAAAATATGGCAAAGGTTCAGGTGAACAATGTAGTGGTGCTGGACAATCCTTCTCCTTTCTACAACCCTTTTCAGTTCGAAATCACGTTTGAGTGCATAGAGGATCTGTCGGAAGGTGAGTAGATGGGATCCCGCCAGGGGGGCTTCAGTCTGGGGCGCTCTGGGGCAGGTTTTTCTCTGCGAAAACTTTCCCAAGGCCTGGTGGTTTTTTTTTCTTCTCTCCCTCCACTCTTTCCCAGTTTTATCCTCCGCTGCATCTAAGGGAGAGAGGGAGGGAAGGAAGGAAGGAAGGAGGAGGAGGAGGAGGAGGATGAGCTGCTGCTCCTGCTGCTGCAGACCTGCAGCTCCGGAGGGGCCGGCGGGGCTTTGGCCGGGGCGCGCGGCTCCCGCCGCTGCCCCTTGCTGCTGCAGGAGGGAAACTTGAAGCGGGTGCGTTTCACTGTTGTGTCCTTCGCCACGGCGGGGAGACCGACCGGGAAGGAGGGGAAGCCACCCCGGTTCCCACCGCTGCCTTTTTGCAAAGCCGGGCTGAAGTTGCAAGTAACTTGTTTGAGTGGTGGTAGCCATGTTGTCAGCTTTGTCTGGGTGTGGGAGAAGGGTTAACGGGAGGAGAGAGGAGCCCTGCGGGCACCCCCGCGAGCCTCAGTACCCCTTGGTTGCTCCAAGACGAGGAGTTGGCTTAGCCGAGAGACCAATGCGAAGAAACCTTCGTAGGGAGAGAGTGCAAGACCCCCTGTTTGCATGGCCTGGGACTGGGGTGGGGGGGAGTAGTGGAGATGAGATTTTTTTTTTTAAAAGAGCCGAGTCTGGTGTGTGCGCGTGTCTGTGCTCGCCGGAGAGTTCGAAAACGGAGCCATCTTTTACCCAAAGAGTGGAAATTGAGCTCTGAGCCCCTGGCGTCACTAGCTCCACTACTTGCAACCCCCCCCTCCCCCCGGTTGCTTTAAGTGCTTGTAACTCCAAACACCTGCCTACCTCCCCCGACTCCCACTTTGAAAGGCCAGAACTCCCTTTAAAGTTGCACTACTTTATTCCAGGGGGCCTTTGCTCCTCCTAGCCTAATTAGACCGGCAGGAAAAGCCGGGGCAAGCTTTCAGCCTTCCTCTCCGGTTTCCTGAATCAGGTGGGGAGGCGGGTACAGAGACAGACATCCACACACTCCCTCCCTCGGAGCTCTTACACCCGCCCCCCGCCCCTACCAACCCCGGGAGAGGGCAGGGTGCCAAGCAGTCTTCCCCGGGGATTCTGACAACTGCAAATAATTCGAGAGGCTCTAGAGGGAATCACCTCCAAGCAGCCTTGGCTACAAGGAGCATGTCCAGGGACAAGAGGGGCTCCAGGATGCTAATGGAAAGCTCTTTGCAAACGTTAAAGCATACCGGCTATAAAGGCTAAGCTAACTATTATTTCTAATAACTCTGGGAATAATTAAATTTTCAAAAAACTTTTAAAATAACTTTAGGAGAAAACATTTTCCGGTGTGTGTCAGAAGGCAACTAATTGCAAACCCTCCAAAGTTACGTGGAACACACTGGCATAAATGAGTTAAAAATGTTAGTTGTAGGACTGAATGTGTGGGCCAGGAAATGGGATCTGTTCAGAACCCAATTAAGAGTGGTGGAGCTTTGACAGTTGATATCCGGGGGGCGCTACCCACTAAAAAAAAGATAAAGCTCAGGAACTTGTTGACATGCTATTAAGATAAGCCCCTGTCAACCAATGAAAAGTGAAAATTGTACTTAAACAGACTCATAAGAGGTTGAAGAGGGTTAAGAAAAAAAAGTTTTAAGTGCTTAAATAAGATCATAAATAAGATCACTTCGAGGCCGAAGGGATCCTGAGGAGTCATTTAGTTCAGTGCCCTCCATTGACAGATCGGGAAACTGAACCCAGAGAGGTTAAGTGACTTGTTCAAGGTCATTTGGGTAGTAAACATATTTCAGGGCCTAAAATATTTTATATTTGAACGATGAAAATTTCATCATTTTTATGGTATATAGAATAAATGCAATTTCAGATAGCACAAAATTTATCTCAAGGATCTTTTTAAAAAATTCTCTTCAATTTTGTTAAATCTTTAGTTTCCAAAATGTGAAAACACTATTTCAAATCTGTCACTGATGTACTATATTGTGGGTGCTAAATTTTAATTGGGAATTACTTGGAATTTCCCTTGTGGAAGCTTTCAAAGTAAACTTCATAAAATATCCTTTCTCTTGATTATTAACTGACATTTCCTGGTGTTTTTAAGCCATTTAATCATTCTGCACAGCTATTTGAATTTGATGGATCAAGAAATGGGCCAAGTTTTAAAAGTTAACAGACTTAAAATAAAAGAAAGCTGAATAACAGCAACATACAGGATTGCTTTTCTGTTTTCTCATTATTCAAAAGCACCTTGTTCATTTCAGACAGTTGTAGCCTCTTAGCCACCATCAGCATTAAGTATAAGGCAGATGAACAGATTAAAGGAGGTGAGGGGAGGAATTGCCAGAAGTAAGTGTTATTTATTAATTCAGTATGAATTTCCTGAGTCATAAACATATTTTTGGTAGTGCCTCCTATTTTAGGTCTCAAAGCTAATAAGGAATATAGGAGCTCAGGACATGGATGAAGAGCCTCTCTGGGTCCCTGGTCTTGAATAGCTGAAAGCACTGCACTATGACAGAGGCAAAGCTACATTTTAACTTTTAATTGACATCCATTCAGAAACCAGTTATAGTATTGGGATTTGTAGGGTTGAGTGTCAAGGATACACCAACTATCACTTAAGATATGTCATTTCCCTGAATAAACATTTCAGCTGAATCATAACCACCCCCACCACCAAGGTGCCAGGGAGTTCCTTGGAAATGTGGTCTGCTTGAATGGATTAAAGGCCAGGTGGATTAAAGGAACTGAAGGTATTCAACATACTTTCAATAATATAACTACCACACTGCAGCCACTCAGCTGATTTTCACATGTGTTTAATTTGACAACCTCAAAGAACTTTTTTGGTTGTTTTTAAAAGTTTTTCTTTTAAAGTAACTTATAATTGGCAGCTGTTATGGGAGGCAGTTAGATGGCTCAATGGATAGATTTTGGGCCTGGAGGCAGGACCACCTGAATTCAAAGGTGGCCTTAGACACTCACTAACCTTGTGAAACTGAGCAAATCAACTCAACTGTAAAATGAGGATCATAACAACTTCTACCTCTCAGCCTTGTGAGGATCAAATGAAGAGAACTTTGTCAAACATGGTACCTGGTACACAGTAAGTGCTTAATAAATGCTTGTTTAAAAAATAATAGCTGTATTTTAAACATTTATTCCTACAGTCATTGGATTTAGAGCTGAAAGGGCCTTAGACATCATTCAGGCTAACCCCTTTATTTTCTAGATGAGCAAACTGAAGCCCAAAGAAGTTAAATGACTTGGGCAAGGTTATACAAAGAGTAAAGATTTGAACTCAGGTCCTCTGACTCCAAATCTGCCTCCAGGTCTCCTGTTGGATGCAGTAGTCATTATGCTACCTAATATTCTAGGTGGACAACTTTCCCTCGTAGGGTCAGTTATTTATTGCTCCAGAACAGTAGGGTACTACCGTTCTGTCCTTCCAGAGCCATGGACAAGCTTTTTGAATATTCTGACCTAAGAAAAGAGTAGTAGTAAATAGTAGCTCAAGAAGTAAGGAGAGGGAAGGCATGGGAATAGTTAACCAGACTGTGGACTCAAATGATCTTCCCTCATTATCATTTTTGGCATGTGTTCTCTAAGTTGTCACCATATTGACAGGATTCTTATAACCAATTGGGAAATGTTTCCTACAAATAAAAAAACTGTAACCCATGAAACATTGCGTTTTTAAACAAATACAGATCATGAAAATAAAATCACCTGAAGTAATAACTGTTACTCAGAATACAAAGTAAAATAAGTGATTTTTCTTAAAGATAAATTATTTAAGAAGCTGTAAACAACACCTATTTCATAAATTCAAATATATTCATTCTTTAACCCAACAGACTATCAAAACTGGCATATAAATCACATACACACCAATTAATGAACATTTCATATATTATTTGAGGTTTTCTTCAGTTTCTGTATAAAACCAAGGAGAAGAGATGTGTACCATGTTCCTTTCTCCTATGCTGAACCTATGTTCCCTTGTGGTCATTTCCCCCATCTAATCCACAAAAACCTATTTGAGCCAAAATAGTATAAATTTGCTATGAAACTTAGTGCTAATGGTCCTATATGTATTATGTAAGTATATACACATGTATAAAATATACAAAATAAAAATCTCCATTATTACAAGAACAGTTCTACGGGTATTATAATGTGCCTGTCTGAGAATCAAGAGAAAGAGAAAAGTTGGCTGTGTTAAAACAGGGAAATTTCATTACACAAAGTAGAATGGAGTTTTCTAAAATATGTCATAGGAGGAAGAGCTGTTCAACCAGCTAGATCCCTGCTATTACATGATTCATCATCAATAAATGTTTGTGTACGTAGCAGTGTGTCTTAAATGCTTAGCTTAATAAAGTTTGGTAAGTGAATCAGTCCCTTAAGAATATCTCAGTCTAGTTGCAAAGATGAGACGTTGGCTAAATAAGTAGTATGTAGGCAATAAGTGCTAGAGAAGTTTGTATATACGCAAAATGAACACAAAGGTTACCCCAAACAAGCATGCCCCATTGAGCTCCACCCCCACATGCCTCATTTCTTTGGGTTTATTATTTTGACACAAAGGATAAATTTTACCCATAGGGTGGTTCAAAGAAAATGTATTAACTGTGTGACTAGTTGGTTCAGGTGAATGGTTCCCTGGTAAAATGTAAGCTTCTCTAGAGCAGGCAGTAGTAATTTTTAAAAACCTTTATCTTCTCAGCACACAGTAGGCAATTAATGTTTGCTGAGTGAATGAATAAAGGCAAAGATAGTGGGAAGCTTACAAATGATTTTCATGCCTCTGACTATGGCAAACTTTAAAAAAAACCTTATTGTTACAGAAATACCAAACTTGGCTGATATGTTCATTTTGCAGAATTGCCATTTTCCACCTTTCCTTTTTACTCTTTGTTTTAAGGGTTGACTCTCTTAAGTGAGAGATTTTGCCGGAGGAGCAGGGGATAGAAAGGATTAGATTTCCCAAGAAACTGAGAATCTGTTTTGGATCTTCTGCTATGGAGAGGTGGATTTAGGGACAACAGATGTGAACCAGTTGATATTAAAGGGGGTATTGAAATTAATCAGTGTTGTAATCCTTGAGTGTAAAATAATGTGTATTGGTCTTTAACTCTAGACTTGGAGTGGAAAATTATCTATGTGGGTTCAGCAGAAAGTGAAGAATACGACCAAGTTTTAGACTCTGTTTTAGTGGGCCCTGTTCCTGCAGGAAGGCATATGTTTGTATTTCAGGTAAGATTACTGTTAAATATTTGTACCAATAAGTTACTGGAAAGTCTATTTTTGTATTTGTAAAATCTCACTTTTATTTAACAACATACTTCCATTAATAATAGCTCACATTTATATAGCACTTACCAGGTGCCAAATACTGTGCTAAATGCTTTACAATTGTTATCTCATTTGATCCTCACAACAACACTGCAAGAGAGTTTCTGTTATCCCCATTATATAGATAGGGGAAATGAGGCAAATAGAGGTTATGTCTACTTTTGCCTGAAACTACAAAATTCTTAACTCTTTAATATGGAGGGAATGTTTTTAGAAGTCACTCTACTGTTGTATTATAGATATGTTTGTGTCATTAAAATAGCACCAATGAAGAATCATCTTTATAAATAAGTGGGATTGATTTATGCCAGAAACAAAAATAAACACACTGTTTATATTATCAACTTGAATATGACAAAAGGCCAGACTGGCCTGTGGAACAAATCTTTGAATGATGCTCATGGACCACTAACTTTCTGGTGACCATACTTTGAGCATCACTAACATATGTTAAGCCTTATTAGGGATGGCAAGGGCTATATATAGTGGACCTATACTAAAGTAAGGTATGTAGCAAAGTATATAGGTTTTTGGGGGCTATGGAAAATAGAAGTTAGAGGTGTGAGGATGTATATCAAGCAAATAATTTTTTGAGTGGCCCTCTAATCAAGTTTCCCAGCATACCTTCTCATTGTACTAATTTACCCATATCAGTGTATAATTTTTCTGAGCTGAGAATACCACGTAATGGTTATTGTTAATCACTTAGAGGTATCAACTATTCTTACTCTCAGTTGACCCAGGACCATGTTTTTGACTGGTAACACCTTCAGTTATTTTCCAGCATGAACAGAAGCAGGGGGGGGAAACCCTTACAATAAATTCTTATGTATTCCTATTAAAAAATAAGTCACATCCCCTAACTTAGCACTTTCTTTGCATAAGTTGTTGCTTTGACCTATGACAGTTTAACTGGGCAGAACAATTCAGTCAGTTCTCAATTATCCTAGGCAATGGAGGGGAATATAGGATTGTGAAATTCTCCAAATAATGAATTCTTAGCACTTGACTTTGGATCTTGGTGTCTATCTCAAAAAATTGCAACACTCCAGGCAAAAATTTGTATCATGAATTCTTAACTCAGAAAACAATGAACTTTTTTTTTCTTCATCCTTAACACTCATCTTCCCCTTACATTGCCCACCCCTCCCCACTCCTTCACAGATGGATGACACTATAATAAATATAGTAGGTATTATAAAGGGCAGCAGATAAGAGTTAGCAAACCTCAACAAATAATTGAATAAAAAAGAAGTTGATACCATTAAAGGGGGAAGTATGATTTAAAGATTTCCCTAAGATCACATGAGCAGTTAGAACTTACTTTGACAGAATTTATAAATACCTGGAAAGCTATTTTCTTTCCTTTTCAGCTTAGCAAAGTCCTCCCTGAAGTTTCTTTGTGTAGAGAAGTAGAATTAGCTCTGATCCATGAGGTGAACCACATGGTCTATAGAGAGGATTTATGGTGTGGCAAAGATGCTGCTTGACCCATGCTAAAATAGGAAGTCGCCTATTGCTTCTTCTATTTTATTTTAAAGTAATAGTCCTTGTTAGGCTACTCCAGTCATGTACTAATAAAGGGGTGTACATATATTTTTGATAATTTCTGCTTTAAGTTCAACAAAACCTGTAAGGAAACCTTTCTTGTGTATTTTAGGATAGGGAAAAGGACTAGGCCCATGATTTCATTGATACAGCAAAATCCTAGGTGAGGAAACTCCCTCTACAAGTGCTTATTGGCACCTTCTTGGTAATGGAGTCTTAGCACAGTGCTTGGTATGTAATAAACATTTGATAAATACTTCTTGACTTGACCTGACTAGAGAGTTCCCTAAAGAACAGGGGCATGTTTTGAATCTAGGTCTTTCTGGCTTACGGGATGGCTCTCTGTCCACTATTGCCACACAGCCTTAAGGCTATTAGAGAGAACACTGCACTGATTCTTTTGGGACACCTTATGCTATTAAAAACACCCTCAAATTTTGGCTGAGTGCATCAGGGATGATAAATGTATCCAAAAGCTTGGACTTTAGGACATGGAGCCAAAAAGAACAGATGAACTACAATAAGAATTAGGTCATGATTTTAAACTTGTGCATATAACAAACTTAATGATATAATACTTGAGGTGTTTTAATGAAAAAAAGTATGGTTTTCCCAGCAGTGATCAGCCTCAGGAATACTTCGATTGTCTGTCACTTCTTGGTTTGACAGCATACAGGTAGGAGATTTTTCTTAAAGGTATGTCAGTAGTGAGAGAAGTGAACCGATATAAGAGGCAACCTAACATTGTGGAAAGAGCCTTAGACTTAGAGTGAGGAGACCTGGGTTCCAATCCTGGTTTTGCCACTACTTCTGTATGACCTTGAGCACTTCTCTCGGGGCTTCAGTTTCTTTTCCTTCAAAATGAGGGTACTGGACTAACTGACTTCTGAGACCTCCTCCAGGATGACGAGTCTCTGGTTTAAAGTAGTTGGCAGAAGATCAAACACCTGTCCAGAGGTAGCTGGAGTAAAATGTCTGAAGACCCCTAGATAAGCTGTGCTATGCATACTGTGCTGCCTTCTGGCTAACGAAAGGGACCTCTGCAGCAATTTCAACTAGCCCTATCCAAACTAAATATCAAAATGCAATCTAAAGGAATATCCAGAATCAGTTTGTTCATGGAAAACAAAGTATGGACGAGGGAATGACTTCCAGTTCACAACGGGCTGTCTTCCTTCATTGTTCCTACTCCCAACAAGTGGGAATCTCCGAATGACCTCCCCAAGCCAGACTATTTGAGTGATTGTACTTCCAGGCAAAAAGCAGATGATCTCCTCTTCCCAATGCTGCTTCAAAATAACATCTTTTCATAAAACCTTTCCTTGCTGAATATACACAAATACAGGTGAATATCCATCTCATATCTGCCAGAGACTTAAATACCAGGCGTAAATCAGAGAAGCAAGTATAGCCTATAAAGGAGCGCCAAACTGCACATTATTAACGGGGGTGAGGGATGGGGAGAGACATAGAAAAATGGGAAAACTGGAGTAACTAACTCCCAGAGTGAATGTAGCTGAGTTACTTCTCTCTCTTGGTCTTGGTTTTTTAAAAAAAAGTTGGGGAGAGGAGTTGGACTAGATCAGGGGAGCTCAACGTGGGTTCTATGAACTTGTTTTTAAAAACGAGTTTTATACATTTAAAAACATTACTCTGAAAAAAAGAAAAAAAAAGGCTTCACCAGACTGTCAGATGGGTCTGTGACATTGAAGAGGTTAAGAATTCCTGGACTAGATGGTCTCTGAGAGAACTTTAAACTCTAGCATTCCATGATTCAAGATTCAGCCCAGAGAATGTGCATTGGACTCATCTTAGTAGAGACCCACTCCTATATTATAAAAGCCTCTTGAGAGTAAGGAACGTATTAATAACTGTATTCTTTGCACAAAGCATAATGTCTTAAATATAGTGGACATTTGAAAAATACAAGCTGCATATTCCTCAGTAACATCAAGTTTAAATTTCTTAGTGTGGCATTCTAGGTCTTCTAAATAAACTGGCCCCCCTGAACCCAACCCATTCAACTCTATGTCTCATTGTCTAGTGTAGAGTGTACTCTAGACACCAGTCTTCATACCATGTTTTGCATATACTGTGCTTATTTCTTTCTACCTCTGGGCCTTTTTTTAAAATTTTTATTTTTAGGCAATTGAGGTTAAGTGACTTGCCCAGGGTCATACAGCTAGTAAATGATCAAGTGTTTGGTCTGAGACTGGATTTGAACTCAGGTCCTCCTGACTTCAGGGCCAGTGCTCTATCCTCTGCGCCACCTAGCTGCCCCTATCTCTGGGCCTTTTTTCCCCTTCCTGGAATGTCTTCACATGCTTTCTTCCCACCTTTATAAATCCAACCCACTTGGCCCTTTGTGAAACCTTCACTGACTAGCCCAAAATGATCTTTTTTTGTGGGTTTGTACATCAGTTTGGCAGTTGGATTACATCTTGCTTTGTGTTATTCTTATATACTTTTTTTAAGCACTTTTTTTTTTGGTGAGGCAGTTGGGATTTAGTGACTTGCCCAGAGTTACACAGCTATATACTGTTTTTATGTATGTACTTACAGTCAATCGGGGCACACAGTAGATGCTATAATATGTTTTGGGAATTAATGTTTAGTCCCTTCTAAAGATGATCCTGACATATTAGTCTGTTTAGTTGCTTTCAGTTTTAAATCTAGGTCAGTAAAATGGTTGTAGATAGTGGGAGTTGAATGAGAGGATGCTGGGTGGTGGAGGAAATTAGCGGCATAAATGTTGTTCAGACAATTATTGTGTGTTTCTGGATAATAAATTGATGACTTTGGTAACTTTTATCTTTTTTTGGGGGTGGGATAGGCTAGGCAGTGGAGTTAAGTGACTTGCCCAGGTTCACACAGTTATAAGTGTCTGAGGCCACATTTGAACTCAGCTTCTCCTGACTCCAGGGCCAGTGCTCTATCCACTGCGCCACCTAGCTGCCCCAGTAACTTTTATCTTTAATTGCTCATTTAGCTAACATAACACAAATCCTTGATTTTGGATATAGCCAAATTCTTCATAAAACATCAAAAATGGAGGAAGAATAACAACTTTCTCTAGCTGTAAGTCTCAAAAATAGACATTTGCTTTCACAGCACAATTGCAAATAGTTTCTAGATCTTACTGCTCTATCTCCATCTGATGTTTGAGGTAACTAAAATCTTCATCTTGCCTACAGTTAACCTTTCTTCCCCACCCTCTTTTTTAATCATTCTAGGCTGATGCACCAAATCCAGGACTTATACCAGATGCAGATGCAGTAGGTGTAACAGTTGTGCTAATTACATGTACCTATCGAGGTCAAGAATTTATTAGAGTTGGCTATTATGTAAATAATGAATATACGGAAACAGAATTAAGGGAAAACCCACCAGTAAAACCAGACTTTTCTAAGGTAAGTAACATTTCAAGCTTATCTTTTAATTAATTTGCTTTCACTACATAATTCAAAGGTGACAAAAACGGACTTCTGGGAAGCTGCAATTTATATTAATTATGTGTGTGGCTTTTTTTACTAAGTAAGAAATAGTTATGAGTCAGATTCTGAAGTTTTGATGCTAGTTGAAGTGCACAATTGAAGTCTTAACTGTCTGCATAATTCATGATGAGTGTAATTATTGTTTTTCCTTGTGAAGGTTTGGTAATTAATGTTTGTAATATGCTTTTGAGATTCTAAAACAAAGGGGACTACACCTCTCTTGGCTCAGTTAACTAAATTAGACCTGTGGCCTTTAGGAGGGCATTTACCTACCCAGCTTTTTCATTTCAAAGGTTTTAATAATCTTTCCCTATATGCAAAGCATTGTTGGCCACTAGTAATAATACCCATCTGAAACAGATGGAAGTTGTTAGTTAAAACTGATTTGATAGTGCCATGTATCCAGGGGATATTTGATTAATGTTCTTCATAATAAAGAACCCAGAGATACTGATTTCTGTTTCAGAGGTTCTGTGGCCCTAATCACCACCTTCCTCAGCCTTGTATGTGTGTGCAAGCTCTTCTCTGGATGAGCAATCAAATTCTGAACAGTGTGTAACCACACTTAACCAGCTACTTTTTTCTCCCAGTGATGTTCCTGTTTTGCTTAATTCTCTGTTTTTACACACACTAAATAATGTAATTTGGTTTCTTATTTCATCCAGGGATGAAGGTCAGTAGGAATCATGGAAGAAAAATTTACCTACAAGCCATGATTCAATATTCCAGAGCATGAGACCTCACAGAATATTTAGTTCAACTCCTCTGTAAACTTCTTTCAATTTTTTGGAAGTTGCATGACATTTTAGGCACTCGCTGCTACAATAGTCCAGCTCTTAACAGTTTTGTTGCTATAATGAGCACTGGATTTGGATTCAGAGACCTGAATCAAATCCCAACTCTTCCACTTAGTATCTATGGTACCTTGGGCATGTGAATTTCCAAGCCCCAGCATTCTCATCTTTCAATGAAGGGGCTCGACCAAATGGTCTCTAATGGCATTTCCAGTTCTAAGGACTAGCAATCACGCAACACCTTGGTCTTAGAAAAATCACATTTTTTTTGTGACCCAAAGGGCAACTGATAAAATTATGATATCCATATATAAGCTGCAACATTTTACCAGCGAAAATGAGAAATAGTAGGTGGACCATAGTATGGTGTGGTGTGAAGAATACTACCTCTGGTGTCAGAGGACTTGGGTTCAAATCACACATCTGATGATTATTACTTGTGTGATTTGGGCATATCATATACCTTCCTGGGCCTCAGTTTCCTCATCTGTAACATAAAGGGACATAAGTCTATGATTTTGTCATCCAATGACAGCTTAGTGCTATATAAAAGGAAAGCCTCTGAAGGACTCTTTGAAAGGACACCAATACAATCATGTGGAATGGAAAGAGGTGGAAGATGTACCCACACTTTCAGATAAGTACTTCCCAATACCAGAGACCTTCATTTTTTGATGCCAGAAATAGAGATGGGAATGAAATGACTTTGATTCCACCCTTTCTTCATCTCTACTTAGTCTTTTCTGGCTCTTCCAACCTGGCTCATTTCTGCTGCTGGCCCAGAGCTTTGTGACTATTGCTGGGGACAAACAGAGAAAGCATTAAGCAGATCTCTGTTCTAAAGCCACTTCTATGTTTGAAAAGAATTCTATCTCATAAGTAACATGGTAGTTAACCTAGTTTGCTTGTCAGAACTTGAAATTGTGTGTTAGAACCTCATTCTTTTAGAATCATGGTAAAAAATCTTAATTATTGAAGCTTTTGCTCATATATAACTTGAGTAAACAGTGCATTTAATAAAATGTCAAACCTAAATAAATCATAAAAAAGAATAAGTTAAAAACAATGCAATCACATATCACCAACAGACAATATTGTTACTACAGTTCATAGTTAAAACCAAGTATAAAAGGAAGATAGAGCAAAGACCTTGAATCCAAAATTTAATCAAGTCTTCCTGTGTGAAGGATGACTGTTCAGTTTTTTTTTGTAAAGAACTAAGGATTCTTCTTAGTTTTGTATGTATGTACATAGACCTTTTGGAATAGGTAAAAGAATATGAGGAACCAAGGACCAAGATGAGGAATGTTGGGTCTTGAGTCTGATTAAATTTGTTTAATGTCTTTTGCTTCTTTTTCAAAGAGCTTCTGCTTTAATCAATCCTAACTATTAATGATTCTTAATTTTTGTTTTTCTTTATTGTATTGCTTAGGTAATTATCCCCTCTCTATGAAAAGCCAAAATGATTGTATAAATGAGAGATGTGTAAATTCAGACAGCTTTTCAAAAAGTTGGCTACCTAGATTTAGCTAGCCCGACTGTCCTCGTTTTAAGAATGAGGAAACTGAGGCCTAGTA
This sequence comes from Phascolarctos cinereus, assembly GCF_003287225.1. Taxonomy (NCBI): domain Eukaryota; kingdom Metazoa; phylum Chordata; class Mammalia; order Diprotodontia; family Phascolarctidae; genus Phascolarctos; species Phascolarctos cinereus. The sequence continues at coordinate 140,325,529 of NW_027555958.1, read as the reverse complement.
AGTTTAAGTAACTTGCCTAATGTCACACAAATAGTTAATGGCAGAGGGGGAGTTAAAACTCATGGTTTCCTGTGCTTTCCTTAATTTCCTCTGATGGAATACTATGAAATAAACTGTATTCAGTTTAACTGGTAATATTTTCAGTGAGTGAAAACAAAGTAAGGTTGAATATAAGAGCAAATCTGTCAAATCAGTCCATATTCCTGTGGAATTCGTTCATATGGGTGAATAAGGTAGTATTTTTTTTTTGGTCACATTAGTACAGTTATTTATATTGGATAGATTAAACATTTACTATGGGCCAGGCACTATGCCAAGCACCTGAGACATAAATACAGGCAAGTATGACAGTCCCAACCCTCAAGGAGGTTATATTCTAATGAGAGAAGACAGTACTTGAAGAGTAGCTGGAAAGCAGGTGGATGGTGGCATACTTATATTTATGTTAGGTGTTGTAGAGATGGTGGGGAAGGGGCAATGGAGGCTTGGTTCTGAGTAAGCTAAGACCAGAACAGAGGGAACAAGGGTTGGAATCTGGAGGGAGATGAGAAATACCATCAAGAGGAGATGGCTAGGATTTAATGAAATAATTTAATTTAGGCCTGGTTCCCATCAAGGTAAGATGAAGAAAGCCCACCTATCAGATGGCCTAGTTTTTGGCAGTTGGGGGTGGAAACAAAGATGACAGCCAGAAGATAAGCAGCATTGTGTGGAGATGGGTGGGATTTAATGAAATTTGATTTAATTAGTTATATGTTATTCACAAAAGGCGGCATGCAGTAATGTGGATAAAGTGCCTGCCTTAGACTTAAGAAGACTAGGGTTCAAGTTTTGTCTCTGACACATGGGCAGTCATTTCACCTCTGTCCCAGGCAACTCTTTCAGACTCCAAATTGCAAAGGAGTTGCCAACTGGCAACTTCAGTGGAGGAAGTTTCCACACCAGGAGTTCCCTCAACTGATGAAATTGCAGGTTCACACCACCAATAGCCCCCAAACCTGGCCTGTAGCTTAAGATTTGTATAATAACATTCCTTTCCTTTCACAAAAGACAAAAAAAATGGTTTTTTTTTCCCTAAGAATGAGTCCTCCTATTTAAATGGCTGAGAAACCACTAATGAACAGAGGCAGATGGTAGAACAACATGGAAGTTGTTGATATCGTAATTCTTGTTCTAATGTACATATTTTCTATAATTAACAGCATGAAATTCCAAACTCAGAAGATCATTTTGAAAATTGATCTGCCCTTTATAACTCTACTACACGAATTTTAAGCATTTTAAACAGATAGGGCATAGACCATAGCTAGCTTTATTATTGCCTGCTGCTAAATTCTGAATTTAGAAAGAAAGGAAATAGTTTCAACATGATAACACTATTGTATAAGAAAGCTTGGTAGTGAAGTATTGTGAAGGACCTTTTAGAGGATGAATGAGTGGTGAAACCACTCTTAACCTCACACATAGTAAGTGAATGAATTCTTAATGAATTCTTGTTGACAGATTGACAGTAGAAAAAGGTGGCTATGCTTAATTAAGCTTATTTAATCCTATTTCTAAAAAGTATTAGTACATTACTTTGGGATTCGATGAAGCATTTGAAAAACAAGACAAGTCTTCCCTTAATCTGCAGTGTATCTTTATTATTACCAGATGGTCATAGTGTTAAACTAAGTTTAAAAAATTTTTCTTTGAAGTTTCTATAGTACCTCTCAATAAGCCATTTCATCTATGGAACAGATAAAACAAAATGACCTAAACTTAATCGTCTCAAACACCCAGTGCTCTTTCCTTTTTTTTTTCTTAAAGGAAACAAACATTTAGAAATTAAAAATTTTAAAGTCACTTCTCCCGGTTCCCCATTCATTGCTCTTTCTATTCACTCGTTATTGCTGAGTTCATTAGAAAAAGTTACCCTTTCTAGCCATTTACTACCTTCATTTCTTTGCCATGGCGCCATACCTTTGTAATCCACTGAACTTGATTTACAGTATCTTAAAGCTTACCCTGAAGACCCCCTGGTGAACAAACACCAAGACATTTATAATAATAATAACTACTAACACTTATTTAGGGCTTTAAAGTTTACACACACATAGTATAAACCTTTTGTGAGGTTTTACCTATATTGTTATCTCATTTGATCCCCACAATAGTCCTATGAGGGTAGTTATTATCATCATCCCCATTTTACAGATGAGGAAGCTCGGACAGAGTTTGAGCGATTTGCCCAGGGCTGGCACAGCTAGTAAGTGTCAGAGGCAGAATTTGAACTTGGGTCTTCCTGATTCCAAGGCCAATGAACCACTACTCTCCCAATCTGATTATTAAGAGCTTAATTGCATACCACATTGTACTAAGTGATTTAACTCTTACCATCTAAATGTACTTTTTCCTTCCTCACTTCTAGCTTCAAAGGAATATTTTGGCATCTAATCCCAGGGTTACAAGATTCCACATTAACTGGGAAGACAATACTGAAAAACTGGAAGATGCAGAGAGTAGTAACCCAAACCTACAGTCACTTCTTTCAACAGATGCATTGCCTTCAGCATCAAAGGGATGGTCAACATCAGAAAATTCATTAAATGTCATGTTAGAATCCCATATGGACTGCATGTGACTACCTGCCATCCCTTTAGTACATGTTAAGCTATAAAAAACAAACAGAACTATTTCTCTGAAATTCCGTAAGTACATAGTCAAGACAAAATGTGAAGAATTTGTTTTAAAAACATCCTGTAGAAAGTTTATAAGAACCAGTATTTGATCAAATTGTGGAATATAAATACAACTATTTTTAAGTAATTCTTTTTTCTCTAATGTGTTATTTTATTTGCTCTAAAACTAATCTGATTAAAGCATATATATTATATTTTCTTCTTCTCCTCTGTAATACTAGTCTAAGCACCAACAATGAAAAATAAGAATCCTTAGACCAGGATAAAAAAAAATTATCACATGATCTCTTGGATAAGATAAATAAAGCAGACTACAGTTTCACCAGCCACTAATAAGAGGTTGGAACACTTCAACCAAATTGAAATGAAAACAAAAAAATCTCTGTATTATCCTAAAATGTGTGCTTCTGTGAAGCCATATATATAGTGAGGTATAATTTCAGGAGCAAATTTCCATTTCTTTTAGAGCACGTGTTTATTCCTTAACACAGGCAATTTGAAGTCAAATCTCTACAAAGGATTTTAGTACGTGACTTCCCTCATCATGTACACGGTCCTTTTATTGCTCAGCATTGAGCAAATAATTTAGTGTAGGGAGAAAGAGCAGAACATGCCAATAGAGTTTAATTGTTTACAAACTTATTTAAAATATCTATATAAACATAAACATATATATTTAAAAATAGGCCAACTTCCTAAACAATCTTTCCTGCCTCAAATCATTATGATAGATTAAACATATTAAAAAGAAAAGAAACCAAAGCCCCTCTTATTTTAATGGACATGAGGCTGGGTCAGCTCCCAATTCTTCCATTAGGTATCTGTAACTGTTTAATGTTTTTTAATAATGCATAACAATACATTTCTGACAACACGAATATAAAAATTATGAACTCAACAAGGGGTCTATGACTTTATAGATAATTAGTTGCTGTTCTGTGTAACTTTCAGACATAATGGACTTTTCCCCATTTCCATACTAGATACAAAAAATGAGGAGTTTAGATATATTTAGAATTGAGATATTCCCTAAATTTTTTATGGGAATTAAAAAAAATCTTCAAATAGATAATTAACTTAAAATCATGATTGTTCTTCTTGCATGGGTCCTATAGATGATCTTCCCATTAAAGTCAGCAGTGCCCGTTTTATAGATCCCACAGAAGACTCTCCTAGCTTTGCAGCCATACAAGTGCCTTCACATATAAAACTTCATACCACAATTATATTTTTAAAGCTGTTCTGAGGAAGAGGAAATCTAAATATGAGTACTATGTTTTTCTAATACTTTTCACTTTAAAAATAAAGAAAACTTCTTAACTGGATAATTTTGCAGAATGTTACAGAATCATAGTTTTTAGAGCTAAGACCCTAGACTCTCCCTCCTTCTCCTTCATTTGAAGAAAAGACACATAGGCCCCAGAAGGTAAAAAAGAAGGGTTCCAGGTCTGCATAGCCAGTCAGCAGAAGAGTCCGAACAAGAATCCACATCTTTTGACTTCACATTCAGTGCTCTTTTCCCTATATCATGCTATGCTTTTGAAATGTGATATCCCATTTTATTAAATATTCATTTATAAATGACTCATTTTAAAAGCTGTATGAATTTTCAAATGATATAAAGCACTTTGTAAACCTCAAAGTACTTATGTAAACCTCAAAGTACTTATATAAACATTAATATTATTATTAATGTCCAGTATACTTCAGAAACTTCTACTCTCTAATTCTGATTTTTAATTATCTAAATAACTAGGGATAAAGAACAGATTTCATTGGTATGAGAAACTGCCTGATGAGGAAACTCCTTCTACCAAAATATGTTAACAACAGCTTCTCTATAACTTACAATCTTAGGGAGGTGCCTAGAGCAGGGCTTCTTAAATGTTTCCTACTCGCAACCCAGAAGAGCACCTGCCCAGGATTACATACAGAGTCAGTGCGGGCTAGAGGCTGCACAGAGGAGTGAAAAGCCCAGGAAGACCTGAGTTCAAGTCTTGCTGCTGACACAGTGCTAGCTGTACAACCCTGGGCAAGTCACTTCACTTCTCTACAGTCTAGGCCACAGGGGTCTAGGCAACTCTAGTAAGACTAAAAGTTGAAGGGAAGGTGTCAAGTTGTGTTGTAGAGGGGAGCACCTTGTTTGCAGCTTCCTAGACCAGTGAAATCCCAGGGCCAGTCCTAGGAATATCCACATAGAAATGAATCAGCATTTTTGTAGGGAATGATCAATCAGCAAACAAAAAAGAACTTTCTATGTTGGAATCTAGAATGATATCTTCTAATAACTGATCTCTAAAGCTATTAAAACTGCAATGTCCTTAAGCATACACTTGGCATACTTTTTCCTGGTTACTCTAACAGTAATATGAAAATCAGTCATATATACTTGTTAGAAATAGTTATGAGGCAAAATATAAAATAATTATTACTGACTTTGATCAGCAATTTAAGAGTTATCAGTTTGTAATTAAGATTCAACAGTGTTTACATTTATCAAAATTTGTAAATGGCTCATATTGTCTGAAAGCAGCATACAGCCAAAAGCTTAAAAAAAATTATTAAAGTCTAAATTCTACAGTTTGAAAAACTGATTTCAGATCATTAAGTTATAAGTGATGCAAATAATTTCTAGGTGTCAAGACTTTGCGATTATAAAAAGGCAATTTTTAGACCTTAGGTATAAAAAAAAATTTGTGTCAAGTAATTTTTTTTCCCTTTGTACTCACATTTGTATTTACACAAGCTGTCCTAAACTGTACTGAACCACATCTAAGAAGTTGAACACTAGATTATTATTTTTAAAGACTTAAGATTTTTTTTTACTCCATTAGTTCAAATAATCATGTGCTGAGAAAACAAGGCAGAGCAGTTTACTTATGCAATTGAACAGATGGGTGAGGGGGTGGGAGAGAATGAGGACAACCATTTGAGCTGATAAAACACCAAACAAGTGAGCAGAAAGCATGGGTAATCCATATGTAGATCTTGGGATTCTACTCACAAAGTGACTTAACTGTTTGGTTTTAGGATGGGGGTGGGGGGAGTCAGGTGGGCTTAAGGAATTCTCAGCCTATGAAGATCAAGAGGAATAAAAAGAGAACAGGGTGGTCCTTCAAATAGGAAGGAAGAATTTTTCTATATTCTTTACTGTGTATTTTTTATTCCTTACACCATCTTCTCTCTCACATGTTTCAAATATGATACTGGCACAAAACTTGGAAGAGAAAAAATGCTGGTACAGTGAATCAGCAGCTGTTCATAGCTATAGGGAAGTCTCCATATCCATCTTACACCCATAGCCTCTTTCTGAAATTATTAATGCCCCATACAATAATTGTTTTTCTTTGGGCAGCTAGAAGAGAAGCACCATTCTGGCTCTTACAGTCTCTCTCTCTTTGATACCTTGCTGTTAATATAATTTTACTGAGAATGAGGACAGCTGACGTTTAATAACAGCGCTTTGATTTTCAAAGCATCTTTCTTACGTTATCTCAGTTGAGCCTCACAGCAACCCTAGGAGGATATGTACAAGTCCATTTTAAAGATGAGAAAACTGAGGCTTAGAGAGGTAATATGATACGCCCATGGTCACAAAGCTTACTAGTAAGTGCTGGGAGCACAAGGTTCAAAATCAGGCCTTGCTGACTTCCAGTCTAGTACTGTATCCACTACAGAAAACTATAAGCCAGTGAGATATGAAGACTTAGAAAAGAATACAGGAAGCCACTATTAGAAACTGCCTGTTTCTCATCCAAAAATCGTATTTCTAACCCTTTTCAATTCAGAAATCCCTATCTACTTCAATATTCACATGTGGAAAAAAAAATTTGTGTTCTCTTATGTTTCTTAACTTTGGTTCTACTTAGAATTTAAAATTAGTAGTCAGATCTGAAACATTTTCTGCCTCAGTTCCTAAAAGAAATCTATTCCATACCACTGAAATCCAGGCTCATGTTGGAGGTAACAAATGATAGTTGTGTTATGCAAGATATTTTAGGTGGGAGGGACTGAAGACCAAATTTCTCTAACTAAAACCGTAGCAGAAATTTAGAGCAACAGCAAAAGACCTGCACTATCAAATTTCTGTCAATGCTTAATTTCCTACATAAAAGAAATATAAAAGCAGAATGAGTAATCTTAACACATTCTCTTACCAAGTTCTTAATGTATTTTGCTGAAGAATCATTATGAATATGAAGCTAAAATGTGCACTTTACACTGTGGTAGTTAAAACTACTGCTGCTTTCCTTCTATGGAAAGGTGGTTTCTAATTTTTAATTAAAAGGCAATTTCATTTCCTAAAACAAAGAAGTAAAAGTATATGTATATACATAAATCTGTGAATGCCTTCCAGCAAAGTTGGCTATACAAGCCAAATCTATTTTGCTACTAACTCCATTCTGGAATCAGGAGGTGTATGTATCATCACAGAAAAATTCCCCTAGCAGACAGATCTGAAAATCTTTGGTGAGAACGGGGTTAAGATGATTACTACGATGCAGTATTATGCTAATATAGCTGTACCTGCTTTTCCTTTCTAACTCTTTCTGACATCTTGAATTCTTCTTTGACCATCAAGCCACCTCTCAGAATCATGCCCCCTTTTGTACTTGAAATTTCTCTCATGCCAGAAGTCTCTTAAAACTAATTTTCCAAAGCTTTGTTTCCTCGCATGGTACATCTGGATCTTTATGATGTCTGATAGAGCCTGGATACGTTTATATCAGTCGGTTCTGCCCTCTTATTCTGTGATAGGCTGTAGCCTGAAAATTCCTTAAGGATCTGATTATGGAAAAACAATTCAGTTTCCTGCTTCATGTGTTCATGCAACAAGTGTTTACTTGCACTTTGGGGACACTGAGATGATGACGATAGCCCTGTGTTCAAAGAGCTTATAGTTAATGGAGAAGGGCCACATCAGACAAGTTAAACAAGTACTACAACATAAGGCTGAATATGAAAAACGCCATGAGAGTTACAAACAAATCAAGGGAATGAGAGAGCACAATGATTCAGGAGAGATCAGGGAAGGCTTCAAGAAGGAAATGGCATTTGAGCCACTGAAAGATGAACAGTTTCAAGAAAGAAGGAAGAAAGCCATTCATGTAAACTGAACAGCATTCGAAAAACATGGGGTAGAGCAAATAATCCAGGTTGGTGACGGGTAGGGATGCATTTAAAGAGGTAACAGAAGATAAGAAGGGTTGGTTGGGGCCAGGGCACAGAGACCAGAGTAAGGAATTTGGACTTTGAAGTCCCTGCACCAGTGAAGTGACATAACCAGAGCTCTGCTTCATTAGTCATTTTAAAATTCTGTACTTCAGGTTTAGTTAGAATGAATAATGCCTGTAGAAGTGTATTTTGTCTCATAAATGTATCTTTAAAGGTCATCATTAAAATGAGATACAAGAACAACACTGAAGGATAAGTATGTTTTTCATGCAGAAATAATTTAAAATAGGTAGATTCTTTTAACATTTTCAAAGGATAGCTAAAAGAATCTGCCACTAAAGTCCTACTCTGATGCTTCGTCGTGGCATGGCCCTGAGTTCTTGAAGGTCTTGGTGGAAAGGCCTTGAATATGGGCCTATGCATTTGTACATCTGCCATCTGAGGAACAATCCAGCTTTCACGTACAGAAAGGCTCATCACCAGGTGATTAATTTTTTTTGGCTAAAAAACTCATTAAGGTCATCAACCAAGACACAGGAGTTGCAATGTGAGTTACCTGAGGGAATGATGACAGTAAGAAGATATTTAAAAGATTAGTTCTGCTTGTTCATTCTGAATATTTCCCTCATTTCTAGGTCAGGACTGTCAGCCATTTTCTTGCTGCCAACACAAAAGAAACTATGAAGTCTCTGTTTGTTAAAATAAAAATGTACCCAAATTTCCTAGTCTTGCAAAAATATGCATTTATTTCACATACCTGCTTATATATGCTGACTTCCTCTACTGCTTTTTCTTTCTAGCCTATAGACACAGCCAGGAAGCTCTGGTACTGTCATATTATTCAACACTGTTACATCAAATACCTGCACTGGTAGATCCAATTCCTGTGGTGAGCACAGCTCTTGGAGTAATCTTTGCTGCATATTTGAGAAACTGAGATTTCCCCGTACCAGGGTCTCCAACCAGTAAAAGATGAGATTCACCTAGGAAAAAGTAAATGTGTAAAGCTTCACATGGCTATGAAAGACAACACAGGATACTTTAAATTGACTAAAACTCTTTTTTAGATTAAGTGAATTCTGAAGACTAACAAATAATTGGGGGTGAAGGAGGGTAGGTTCTGGATCTATGGAATAGAGAACATCTAGAAAGAAAACTCCCTCTATCCATGCAGATCTTCAGCTTATGGGTGACTTAAAGAAATAAAGTTTCCTGGGGGCAATAAAAGGTTAAGTGACTTGTTTATGGTCACACAGCTCCAATGTGTATGTAAAAGAGAACTTGAACCCAGGTCTTTCAGACTGTAAAGCCAGCTCTCTATTCATTCTGCTAAGCTGCCTTTGACTAGCGTATAATGACAGAACAGCATTCAATTCTGGCATGAAACTTTAAAACGTCAAATTTTATCTCTCAAAATAGACATTATGATGCTATCATTTTATATTTAATGATTGAATATGATATTCAAAAACTGTACCAAAAAGTTCTGTTCCATTGTTTTCCAGGTATTTAGGCCTACATGTGACTTTTGACAGTTTATTTTTAAATACCCATCTACTAACTTTGTCTTCTTCATCTTGAATACCTAATCACTGTTTTCACATTTTAACAATTAAGTAGCAGGAACAGAAACATTCTTATATATGCATATATATAATCATAAAATAGGAAATATTTCAAAATGTTATTTTAAAATGTAAATAAAATAATCATTTGAGTGTCTAAAAGGGCACTTCATTGATGCAACACTTAATCCAATCTGACTTTAGCACTGTCAGAATTCAAAAGCATTTCTAAAATTTATCTTAATACATATAGAACTCTATATGGAAGTTGCAGAATTCATACCTGTTAGAGATCTTAGAGTTCATCTAGCCCAACCCTTAATTTTATAGGTAAGGAAACTGAGACCCAGAGAGGTTAAGCAACTTGCCCAAGGTCATATAGGTAGTCAGGGGCCCAGCCAGGATTCAAAGCAAGATCTTAAGGCTTCAAATCCAATACTTGGTCTACTGTACCACACTGCCTCTTCCTCTAATTCAGTGTTGTTCTAGGAGATACACCAATAACACTGATTTAAAATGAGATTCTTTCAGTCCACTAGTTAAGTCACCTTGTATGGAGTTAAAGATACACCCATCATACTCAATACAGGTGCAGAGAGAGCTGTTAAAGCTAGAATACAGTGACACTGGCAAAGCTATAACATGCCCTTATAATAATCTTTGCTTGAATCTGACCTACAGTAATGTCTCACTGCAGATGGTTCATTTACCATCCACTGGCAGAAGGGGAATCAGCAGGCAAAAAATTTGGAGCAGCAGGTCTATGGGACTTGTGCTAACAGTCACAGATGGAGAGTGAGCTGGTTGTGTGACATTAAAGAGCATTATTTCCTTTCTTGCTCTCATGAAGAAAGGCCTAGAACCCAAGTACAGGCTCTACCCAAACAGACTAATGGGAATGTTAATGGTTTAATCTTGGGGACAGAAACATCCCCACTGAGAAAGTTCTTTATATCTGAGCCTTTCTGGAATTTCATTAGTGGGGTTTTGGTGAACTTTGAAGTATTACCAGAAACACAACTATGTGACGTCAGCAATATTGCATTTAGACACAGTTACTGGTTTAAAAACACGGTTAGAAAGAACCCCAGTCTTCATCAAAGGGCTTTTCATTCAGGAAAACAAAGAGTTGTGGCCTCCGTATCATTATGTGTTCCTTGGAACAAAAGAACAGGAACTAACCTCGGACCCTCGTTCCAGTAGCGTCACTCCTTTGGACACCGCCGGCAAGCACCATGGCTACAGCAAGCTTTACCAAATACATCCCAAAAACTTGAGGACACAAGCTAGCCAGGATTTCATTCCTTCCTAGGTGATGGGGTAAAAATAAAAATTGAGCAGCGTTATGACCATTTGACCATCTTTAGACTGCTTCAAGGGCCTTTTTCTCTTGTTCTTTTTGGTTTGAACCTGTGATTTTATTGGTCTGGGGAACTACTGATGCGAAAACTCCACCGATGCAGTCTGGCAACTTAACTGTAATTTCATAAACTTTGAGTGTAGATTGGTGCCCTGAGAAGCTGTGGGGCATGTTCATGGTCACATAGTTGGTATGTCAGAGATAGGACTTTTCCTGACTTGAAGGCCAACCCTATGCCAAGGTGTAATGGTGCCATTTAAGGACCATTCTGTTATAGTTAATAAGCAATTAAGGAGATAGAAAAGGAAGCAGAATCACTTTGTTAAAGTTTCAACTCCCAAGTTCCCCATCTCCTAACTTCATGAAATAAAATGTTTTTTCTGGTGCCATCTGCACTGTGCATTGAGTTTTTAATAAACTCATCAAACAGGAGATAAATAGTAAGGTGCCTTTTTCTCTCTCCTTTATTTATAGACTTTAAAAATAGCTTCTGTCTCACTCTATTGCTTTTTAACCGTCTTCTATCAAGGCTAGTTCAGAGTGAGAAACCCTATGGCTTACATAAGAGGAAGTTCATTAAAATTCTCACAAATGATACAACTAGCGGTAGAAGCCAGAGTCTCTCTGAGCAATGCTGTATTTGTGGCCTTCAGAACTTAGGGAACAGAGTTAACAATAAATTAACCCTTCTGGTCAATACAGACACAAGTTTTGAGAAACTCTATACTAAGTTCTGATTTATCTTGAAAAAGACCCAAATTTAGCACTGGGTTGATATGAGAGTAAATAAAGAGTATATATTTCAAAACCCAGGTGAGTCTCTTGTATTCCAAACTTTACATAAATAATGTCAAAGTACTTAATCTGCCAGTTTGTTTTATGGCAGAGTACACAAAGCACTGGACCTGGAATCAGGGAGACCTGAGTTCAAATTCAGTCTCATAACATTTACTAGCCCCATGACTCCGTGCAGGTCACTTCCTCATCTATCAAATGAGGATGATAATAATAACACCCACCTCCTAAGGTTGCTGTGAGGATAAAATGGAGGTAATATGTGTAAAGTGCTATGCAAAACTTAAAGTGCTATCTATATAAGTGCTATCACTATTATTAAAGTCTTGAATGAATTAGGGTATGAAATGAAGACTGGTTATTGTGTTGTCTGCTTACTCCAAGGAGGTTTTTAGAGAACCTGAGGTTGTATTAAGAAACTTTTAGTGATCCTTTTAAAACTGACTATTCATTATATTTACAATTGTAATATTAAAGACATCCTCTTTTTGTATATTAGTGGCTATAGCAATTTTCAGGGAGTGATAAGCATCTGCTGCTACAGGAACATTCCGCTTAATGTCACTGACTAGCTCTGAAAAAACTTTAGAAGATTGCAGGTGGTAGTCTGGTCAACTTTAGCAATGTTCAAAAAGGAAGATGGGGTTCTAGGAAGGCAAAACAAATTTTTACAGAGACTTAAGTCAACAATAAAATGGGGCAGAGATGTTTAGACCCAAAGTGTGGGGTAGACCTAAGAGCCTAAGCACCACAGAGTCTCCTGAGGTTTGGAGCTGGCAATCAGTAGAACTGAGAAGGGTAGAGTAGAGGAAAAGACTAGATGGATAGACAAGATTGAAGTAAAGACTGAAGTCACATCATACACAGGGGAGAAATAGGGCTCCTCTCATCCTTGGAAATCCCCAACCTCCAATTCAAGATCTAGGAGGAAATAATTTTAGACACTTTATCTTAAAAGATTAAAAAAATCAACTGCACACAGCTGGGGAAATTATAATCCATATCCTCAGAGAATCTGAGCGATCAGAAAAGTGCGAAGTTCTGCCACAACAAGTGAGACAGGGAGACTGAATGATGAGAGTGGGAGCCAAGCTCACCTTAGTCCCTGTGCATCTTCAGGAGCCATTAATGGGGCGGCCCACTGGATGTAACTCTGAACATGCAGAAGCCGGGCTGGCAGTTCAAGAAACCTGGCAAATTTTCTTGCTTTTTTTTTCCTTTGTGTTACAGAAATCCCTTTGTGTTTGTGAGTGAGACAGCTCCAGGTAAGGGTATGGCCCTTATAAAGGAACCATTGGTACAAAGCACTTAACGTCTCAGAGGCAGTGTGGTTTATGTATTGACTAGAGACCTGGATTTGGAATAAAACAAGTTCAGGTTTAAGTCTTGTCTCTCCCACATACTGACTGTGTAATCATGCTTACAAGTCACCAAGGGTCTCAGAGAATCTTCTAAAAATATGCAGACAATCGGGAAACCCCCCCACCAATGAAATCACAAGTCTATACCAAGATATTCCCAAACCCTGAACAGCTCTGTGATATTTAACAGCTTAGGGAGAGAGGAGAAACCACATCACAGGTCTCTGTGATACTTAGCAGTCTCAGAGAAGAACAAAGACTCTGACTAGGCAGAGGACTTAGCTGGGATTGGTGAGATAACCTGACCCGATTTTAGAGTGGAAGGTTTGGCTAACATGTATTAACAATACTGGTCAGAGAGTTTTAGTAGGGTATGCCTATATTTGGTGCAAAAGTGTTGCACTTGGCCTATGGTTTTGCCACTTCCGTAGTGTAGGAAAATAAGCCAGCTACTCCCAATTGGAATTTCAAGTGTCATCTGTAACCTTAGGAAATAAAAGTATGTACAATCATTTCCCTCCTCAGTTTGTGTATTTGTGTTTTAATTCCCTTCTTGAGAGGCCAAAAAATCATCAAATGTACAGGTGGGCTTTAGAAAACTAGTTTTTATAATGATCCAGGTTGACTAAGAGATGACTAAGCCACAGTGTATGTGATGTTGGGCACCAGACATGTTAAGAAAAGAAAACTTTAGGGGAAAAAAGGGGATGTGAAAGTAATGATTTGATATAGGTTGGAGATGCTGCAGAGGGCGTGAAAGTCCAGAGAAGAATTAATGAGAGAGAAGGGAGGACTGGAGTGCAGGGTATCCAATAAGAGAGGGAAGGAAAGAGAAAGGGAAGAAGCGAGATAAAGAAGAGAGGTTTGCTAAAGCAGTAACACATTCATAGCAGAATAGATTTAGATATGGAACAGACCTGAAAGACCACCTGCTCCAATCTCTTCATTTTACAGATGAGAGGTCTAAACCCAGGAGTATGGTGATTTGTCCAAGGTCTTTAGGAAACCACTCAGAAGAAAATGACAGAACCAGGATTTGAACCCTGGTATTATAACTCCAAATACACCACCCTATCCAGTATCCCACAAGACCTTTTGCGAGGAATGTTCAAACAAGTTTTGGTGCGTGATTATAAACTCAGATCTATGTAAGTACAGATACATGATTTCACAAGCTGGAAAGAAGCTCAGAGGTCATCCAGTGCAGCCTCCACATTTTAAAAGAAGTGAGGCAGTACAGCATAAAATGCCAGATCTGGAGTCATGACATGTGAATTCAAATTCTGCCTCAACCAGTTGCTAGCTAGCTGTGTGATCTGGGCAAGTCCTTTAATCTGCACTTGTGCAAAGTCTGCTTCCTCATCTGCAAAATAGGGATGATAATAAGAGTACATACCTCCCAGGGTGGTTGTGAGGATAAAATGAGATAATTCTTGAAAAGCATTTTGCAAACCTTAGAGTGCCACATAAATGTTGGTCATTATTATTGTTGTTTGACAAATGAATAAACAGAGGTCAGGTGGTTTGAATACAATGTAATAATAATATAATTGTGACATAAATAAACGATACATATGAAGACTTCAGAGAAGCATGAAGAAATTTATATGAACTGATGATGGGTGAAATAAGCAGAACAAGGAAAAATATATGTAATAACTATAATGTAAATAGAACAAAAAAATTACATGAAACACAATATGATTATAGTGAATGACCAAACTTAGCCCTGGAGAAGAGTTTAAAAAAAATTACCTCATTCTTTTCTTTGCAAAGGTGGAAGACTATGGATGTGGAATCTTGTGTATGCTGTCAGACACAATTGATGTGTTGACTGGTTTTGCTGAATTGTCTTTTTTTTTTCAAATTCTTTGTTATAAGAGATGGCATGATGGGTAGGCAAAAGGTATGGATTTTCTTTTTTGCCTTTTTTTTTTTTGGTGAGGCAATGCAGGTTAAGTGACTTGCCCAGGGTCACACAGCTAGTAAGTGTCATGTGTCTGAGACTGGATTTGAACTCAGGTCTTTCTGACTCCAAGGCCAGAGCTCTATCCAACTGAGCCACCTAGCTGCCCCAAGAGGTATGGGGTATTTTAAAAATGATGGTAATATAATGCAAAAGGATATAAAATTTTTTAAAGAGGTGTTAGATTGCATAAAAAAGGACTCCTATCTCAAGTTCCTGGAAAGGACAAATTAATCTGGAAATAAAGGAGTTATAACTGAAGCCTGCTAACAAAGGCTTAAGGATATTCAAGACATAGGGTTAGGAAGGTGCAAGATGGCATAGGGGGGAACCAGGAAGGAACTGTTGATAACTAGATGCCTGTATTGTTGAGTCAAAATGGATTCAATGAACAAGCTAAGAATATGTATTAACTACTTGTATAAATATTCTATACCCCAAGATTTCCTCACACTATATTACAGCATTTTTGCTCTCTAAATGGCTGACTCAACATGTGATATTTTCCAGACTCATATGGAAGTGTTACCAGGAATAGGTAAAGACGAAAGTCTGTGCTCCAAAAAAGAAAGTCCTTATGTCTTGGTTTGGTGGCAATGAAAATGACCAGTGACCAAATAAAGAGTACTTTATATTCAAGGGTTTCTGAAGTAGTTTAGTCATAGGAGGAAACGCAGTAGAGTAAACACTATTCCACCCAGAACTGCCTCTAGAAACTGGTTCAACTCAACTTCAGTTGTGTAGATTTGGCACGGAGAGAACCACATGAGATGTATGTGAGATGTCTGGAAAAACCTTAAGTCCTTATAAAAGTCAGCTATTATTGTTAAACTTGCATTTAGAATATAAATAATGTTAATTCCACTCTGGTCTGGAACAGCCATCAAAGTCTAATATACCTCTGATTGAAACCCCAATCTAGACTGGAGCACTCCCAGGAGTTAGTTGCTTATAGGGTCTGTTTGGTTTGTGTCATTCCAGAATGAGTATAGGGTGGCCTTGAGGACTCAAGACCCTTGGCAATGAGTAAGGCAGTATCAAAGAGACTTGTACTAACCTTCAAATATTAGTACAAAACCTAAAGGTCCTAGGTTCAAATTAGTCAAGACCTTTGGAGCCAAAACTAAACTGAAATTGAGCCAGCCAATGGGAGACAGTGAAAGAGTGAGGCACAGGGGCAATTTACAATATTTTCAGGCTTTTTTAGCCAACATAATGAGCTTATTTTTTATTTAAAATGGTTCCTTTCAGGGTTACTCCCTCTTATCTTGAGTTAATGATACCAGAATGCTGTTTTGTGTTTTGTATACTAAGAAGGCTCTACCAGTTTATACTATGTTTGCTGTGTATCTGTCTTACCTCAATTTCCCCATCTGGAAAACGGGGTTAATAATAGCACCTACCTCCCAGTTGTTAAGAGGATAAAATGAGACGATATTTGTAAAAAAGGCTTTGCAAACCTTAAAGCACTTTATAATGTTAGCAATGATTATTATTATCACCAACTAACACTTTCTTTATTTCCTTCTCAAGGATACTGGCTTTGCTGAGGAAGGACTTTTCCCCTTCTGGGTCATCTGGTCAGTGCTGTACTACTTTAATCTTTGTTTGCAGTGAGTGAAGAATGCTTTGATAATCTCCTTTTGTGAAGCATCAATACAGAGCACTTCAGAAAGTACGATGACAGGATTGTACTTTATTATCCTACTTTGCCAACACGCAGAACTGAGCAGTAGAGTTATAATGAGCAGGAAGTGACTTTGGTAGTTAAAATGGAAGCTCTTCCAAACAAGTGCTCAAGTGGTTTATGAAGAATATCAATGAAATTTACTTTCTGAAATTAAAAAAAAAATCTTTCCAAAACTTTAAATGAAAGGGGCTTCCTACATAAGACCATGAAGTATAGAATTCATTAGTATAATAAGTGGGACCATAATGAGTGTGTGTTTATATATACACATTTATAGACACACACATAAAATATATATTTTAAATTTTAGGGTTTGTTAGAAAACTACAATTATGCAAGAAAAATGGTTCCATTTATACATACCCCATTGATATGATCAGGAGTAAGTTGTCTATACATACAAAAATATCAGCATTAATTGCTCAGACTTTTTAAAAGATCACCTATAGTTAGTATTTAGTGAGATGATGAATATCTGATCAAAATAGTGCATGTGAACACTAATAATACTTTTGTGCTTAGAATGTGCTTTGATTTTGATTTAAGGACAAATTCATATTAGATTTAAAGTTGGGCATGTCTTAATAGCTAATCAAAAATTTCTCTTACTAGCTCCTTTTCCCCCAGAAGATGCCTCCAGGAAAGAATTAAAGGGGAAGATCTGACATCTCGGGAGTTAAAAGGTGTTGTACCTATTTTAAAATTTTAAACAAGATATTGTTTTTTTAAAGCCTTACTGAGATATTTTAACATGTATAAATTTTATCATAGAAAAATTTATGTTAAGACAGAAGATTTTTGTTGTGTGATGAAACCTTTTCATTGAATTACACTAGTTTCTTCACTAACATCTGCCTTTTTCCCCTTTCCATCCACTTCTGTCTCTCTCATATACATATGTTCTTTCATTCAAAAACTCTAGCTAAAATGTCTTATAAGCCAGTTATGTACCAGAAAAAGAAATAACTTTAGAGAAATATAATATTATAGAAAAACAACAAAATTTGTTTTAAGGAGATAGTGTATTTAGAGGCTGCACGTGCATTCCTTCTGAAATTTATGACAAGACCAAAGACTTTCTTCAGCTATAAGAAGTTAAGAGTTTCATGAAACTCAATCTTAATTTCCCAAGAAGTTCTTTCAACATAGATGATAAAAAGGCTTACAGTACAGAATAAATGTAGAGACACTGATTCTGACCCTGTATTAACCTAATTGTTGAATTATACAAAATGTATATGTGTTCTAAAAGTATTCATGATATCCAAACAACAAACGAAACATCAGTGAAAACTTAATCACAAACCTGCCAAGGGATCGTTCTTGTAATGTTCCCAAAAATTCTCAAATTCCTTGCGAACCTCCTCATCAATGATGTTGCCTGTGGACTGTTCGTTATTCACTTGGACATAATTGGCTTTCAAGACTATCTCCACATCACATCGAACATCTTGATGGAAGGGGTTCCATCGCTGCATCACTACCCCATAAATGGTGAGGTCATCACCTTGGGAAGAAAACCAAGTTAGTCAAGAGAAGTGTCTCACAGAATAAATCATTGTCCCATCTGGTTTTGAGGGAGGTTCACAAACAAAGAATTCTGGGGAAAAAACCAATATACTAGAAAATAAGTAAACAAGCACTTAATAAGTACCTATTACATGCCAGGCTCTATGCTAAGCATTTTATAAATATTATCTCATTTAGTCTTTGCAAGAACCTTGGGAGGTAGGTGCTATTATCCCTATTTTTATGTTTAGTCCCTATTATCTCTATTCTACAGTTGATGAGACTGAAGCAGACAGGTCACATAGCTAGTCAGTGTCTAAGGCCATGGTTGAATTCAGATCTTCCCAACTCCAGGTCCAGAACTCTATCCACTGAGCCACCTAGCTCTCGCCACTAGGACTCACAATTTCCATAGGAAACTATATTTGCAAAGATAAAAATGATGCTAACATTAAAAAAATTTTTTCTAAGTCCATAAGAGCACTAATCTTTACTGGAAAAAGTATTGTCCTGAATGATGATTCACTTCTTCAAAAGATCTATGATTTCATCTCCTTCCATTGATACAGAAATCAAAAGCCCCCATGCCTTAGTTGATGATCTTCATGATCTGTGTCCAAAAAAACCCCAACCAAAACAACTCTTCACCTGGTAGTGAACAAATTGTAGTGTAAGCCTACAAATTTAACTAGTCTGGTCTATAGGTGACAATCTGTCATTTGGCCATACCACTAACTTTTTCCAGATCGGAAAGACTTGCCAAAAGCTTATGTTTCACTGGGACAGTCTTTAAGAATCTAAAGTCACCTCCGTACCTTGACAAGCTAAAAGTAGGACTTTAGTGGAAGCACTTAAAATAAAGAATAAATAAAATTATTTGTGTAAAGAGATGTAGAAATTGAGGCAAAGAGAGTTTAAAGCACTATCAGCTTGACGGTAGGAAAGAAAGCAGAAGAAAGCTATTTTCTCACTATGTGTTTATTTTCAGAGCCAGCATCTCCATTTTAGAGAAACCCCTTAGTTTAACTGATCCTTCATTATACTTCAAAGACCTTTCACATAAATTTCCAGGAGCAAGGGATCAATCAATTAATTACTTATACACCTCTGTGTTAGGCACACTGAAGACACAAGGAAAGAAGGTGGGAAATCTGACCCTCAAAGAGCTATTTTATCACATGAAACAAGAAGTACACATAAGGAAATACTAAATGCATACAAGAAACAAGAAGTACACATAAGGAAATACTAAATGCATACAAGAAACAAGAAGTACACATAAGGAAATACTAAATGCATACAAAATAGATGTAAGGTGATCTTGTTGGGACCATGAGGGGGCACTGGCAGCAGGGGAGTTGTTAATCTAGTCATTATGAAGCTTTCATGGTTCTTTGACATTATGTGATCCTTATTTCATTAATTTCCACCTAAGGAGTTCCTCTCTTTGAATTTACAGGTGTTTTCTTCCTATAGCACAGTGCCTGGTACATAGTAAGCACTTAATAAATGCTAGCTGACTGACCTAAGGTTCACAGGATCTCAGAGTTAGAGCCAGAAGGGCCCTAAAAGGTCATCTAGTTCAAATCTTTAATCCTGTTGATGAGGATAAGGTCCAGAGATTTAAGTGACTTAACTTATAAATCATGCAAGTACTAAGCAGCTGAGCCAGAATATGAACCAAGATACTCTCTATCTCCCCATTCATTTTAGATTTCAATTCCCTATTTACTATTTTCTTCAGTCCTCTCTAGTCCAAAGATTATTATTCTTGCAAGATAAAATAGAACAAAAACAAAAGATAAATAGTTGTATCTTACCATTTTCCAATCCCTACACTTCAATTCTGAGAGATTAGTTGGAGTGCAAGCTCAGTGTGATTCTACAAGGTGATGAGATATCCTGCTGTACAGAACATGGAAGGTGATATAGTATTGTCATGTCATATCAGCCTTTGTCAGACCATTTCTGCTCAGTTCTAGGTTCCATGTTTTAAGAAGTATATTGACAGCCTATAATATAGTCAGAGAAGGGTGAGTAGGCAGATGAGGGGACTAATCATACAATCATCAGTTGAAGAAAGTGAAGATGTTTAGAACAGGGAAAGGGACGTGACATCTGTTTTTAATTGTCTGAAGGGCTTCCACATGGAAAATTAATTAAAATTGTTTTTTGCCCCCAAATGAAATAATAATAGTAGATATGTATATGTTTGTAAAGCATTTTATATACAATATCACATTTGAAAGGGAAGAATTAGAAGCAGTGCATTGAAGTAGCAGAAGATTTCAGCTTGATAGAAATTTGATAAAGTTCCTAACAATTAGGGCTCTTTCAACAGGCTGCCTTGGTTAAGTAATGACTTCTACTTGAATTAGCTCCTCCTCAGGTACAGGTTGAACTTGATGACATTGAGGTCACCTCCAGTGAGTGAAATTCTGTGTCTTTGGCAACCTGCCCATTTACTTGCATATCACAGTCTGGAAAAACGTGTTTTTAATTAATTTTGTTTCTCTAGTATGGATGGTTCAACCAATATTTGTACAGTCTGATGGATAGCACTGAGGAGGCTTTGAAGTACTCTTGAGTCTTAATACAATTAGTATAATGTCATCTAAAAATACGTGCATTTGAAGAACCTTGCCTTTAATAAGTCATCATTCTTTGGTTTGGACTTCGTGCCATATCTTCTGTGAAACTAGCACAATATTTGGGCCCCATATGAACATCTGATTGCAGAAGTGCTGGCCCATGGTGGGGGCATTTGCACAAACAGCTCAGACTTGAGGAGACGTTGTACTGCTAAATTAGCCGTCACCAGCAAAGCCAAAGCTTGCATCCTGAACCTGTTTCTGGTCTCATCTACAAGTGCTCTGGGGATTACCTGGCTTATCTGCATCTATGGCCATATTGCCTGAAGGACATCTGCAAATCAACAGCTTTTCACTATTTTGTGAGATTGTAACTGCTTGTTGTCTCTCATCATCCACTGTGATGTTTTTCAAATGTTCTTATATTTTTTACTAGAATTGTTCCCGGCCACCATAAGTGTCTCCTTGGAAAGAAATGGAAAGTATTTGCTGACTAAGGTAGTTTCTGGGCTTTTTCAGCCTCCTTTTTGTGATGGTTTTTGTTTTGCTTTAGTTAAAGTTTTCTAAGATGGTCAGGGTTCAAGGTCAGTGTTTCGCCCTAGTTAAACTTCCCCAAGATGGAACCAGGTAAATGGCATTACTTTTGTCCATTTCCTTTTGGGCTGGGTTGACAGTTTGTCAAAACTAACCACATACTGTAATCAGTGTTTTCTCTCCTACCTGACAGAGATTCAGTTTCATGTACAATTTTCTCCTATTTCTACATTACATATGGAAATGTTAATTTCACTTGGTGTTTGTAAAGTTCAGAATAAAGAGAAAATAAATTGGAAAAAAAATCAGTGCCTTCTTATGTTTCTCCTTTGTTCTAACTTGCTTTTTGACTTCTGCTCTAATGAGTTGATGATCTGTCTGTATACAGAGTGTTTCTAAAGCATTAATAATAATAACAATAATAACCAAGCAGGCAAGCAACCAACAATAACTTATTAAGCACCTAGTATGTGGCAGGTCCTATGCTAGGTGCTGGGAATGAAAATACAATGAATAAAAAATCCCTACTGGAAAGAAGCTTACATTCCAAGCAGGGAGCTAACAGGCCACATAGAAATACAACAGACATTTCTACTGTGCTTTCAAAGTTTGCCAGGAGTTTTATATTCATTATCTTATTTGAGTTTCACATCTACCCAGGCAGGCAGGTACTACAGATATTATTCCCATTTTAAAGATGAAAAAAAAATATGCCAGGCTAAAGTGAGTAAAGCTGACCTTTGTTGACTTTTAGCACCTGAAAATAAGACTTAGCCAATCAATTAGCAAGAGCTTCCAAACTGCCTCACATGTTCCCCTCAGGCTGTTCTACATACTGTCCAGGATATAAAAAACAAAACATAAGATATTATCACTGCCCTCAAGGAATATATAATATAGTTGAAACATGGAGTGTTAATCTCAAGGTTCAGCTCTAGATCCTTGCCTACTCCTTATTTTACACAGAAGATAGTTCCTCTGTGCTAGGAGTTTGCTATTCTTCATTTCTAATCCTATATCCTCAACTCCTAACCCTATATACTTAATGTGGTGTCAGTGCTGCAAAATATTTTCCAGTGCTATTAGTGCCAGAATAATGTGCCATTCCTAGGAGGCTTCACATACAATCTGCAGGCAGAACTGTGGCATTTTGCAAAAAGCACTCAGTAAATGCTAAACATGTGGAATTCATGCTGCTGACTCACAGACTGAAATATTACACACATATATTTGTAGTCAGAGAGAGCTTCACACAAAATGTCAAGAAGCATAGTGTTTAAACTATGGAGTGCCTCATACGTATACTAAAGATCCTTCCAGAACTATTGCTCAAAATATTG
The DNA here is from genome assembly GCF_003287225.1 of Phascolarctos cinereus. Taxonomy (NCBI): domain Eukaryota; kingdom Metazoa; phylum Chordata; class Mammalia; order Diprotodontia; family Phascolarctidae; genus Phascolarctos; species Phascolarctos cinereus. Next base: position 140,302,962 of record NW_027555958.1, on the reverse strand, counting down.
ATGAAGCTCAATGAGAAAAGAAATTGGCTAATTCTATAACATCACCTCACTAAGGCAAGCAACTCGATATAGGTTATACATGTGTAGTCATGCAAAACACTTCCATAGTAGTCATATTGTGGAAAATTATATTTCCCTTCATCCTAACCTCCCCCTCCCACTTATTCTATTCTCTCTTTTGACCCTCTCCCTTCTCAGGAATGTTTGCTTCTGATTACCCCTTCCCCCAATCTGCCCTCCCCTTTATCATCCCCCTGGCTCTCTTAATCCCCTTCCTCCCTATTTTCCTGTAGGGTAAGATAGATTTCCATACCCAACTGAGTGTGTATGGTATTCCCTCCTGAAGTCAAATCCCATGAGAATAAGATTAACTCATTCCTTCTCACCTTCCTCCACTTTCCCTCCATTATAAAAGCCTTTTCTTGTCTGTTTTATGTGAAATAATTTACCCCATTCTATCTCTCCCTTTCTCCTTCTCCAGTATAATCATCTCTCACCCTTTAATTTTATTCTTGATATCATCCCTTCATCTTCAACTTACCCTGTGCCCTCTATCTATATATCTATCTATCTAGCTAGCTAGCTAGCTAATTTTTTTCCCCTCCAACGACCTTAATACTGACAAAGGTCTCATGAGTTACAAATATCATCTTTCCATGTAGGAATGTAAACAGTTCAACCTAAGTCCCTTATGATTTCTCTTCCCTGTTCACCTCTTCATGCTTCTCTTGAGTCTTGTATTTGGAATTCCAATTTTCTATTCAGCTCTGGTCTTTCATCAAGAATGCTTGAAAGTCCTCTATTTCACTGAATGCCCATTTTTTTTTTCTGTTGAAGGATTATACTCAGTTTTGCTGGGTAGGTGATTCTTAGCTGTAATCCTATCTCCTTTGCCCTCTGGAATATTATATTCCAAGCCCTCCAGTCACTTGGTGTAGAAGCTGCTAAATCTTGTGTTATCCTGATTATGTTCCCACAATACTTAAATTGTTCCTTTCTAGCTGCTTGCAATATTTACTCCTTGACCTGGGAACTCTGGAATTTGGCTACAATATTTCTAGTTTTCCTTTGGGCACCTCCTTCAGGAGGCGATCAGTGGATTCTTTCCACTTCTATTTTACCTACTGGTTCAAGAATATCAGGGCAGTTTTCCTTGATAATTTCTTGAAAGATGATGTCTAGGCTCTTTTTTGATCATGGCTTTCAGATAGTCCAATAATTTTTAAATTATCTCTTCCGGATCTATTTTCCAGGTCAGTTGTTTTTTCAATGAGATATTTCACATTGTCTTCTGTTTTTTCATTCTTTTGATTAGTGTTACAATGCCTTGATTTCTCATAAAATCACTAGCTTCCAATTGCTCCATTCTAACTGTTAAGGAAGTATTTTCTTCAGTGAGTTTTTTGACTTTCTTTTCTATCTGGCCAATTCTGCTTCTGAAGGCATTCTTCTCCTCACTGGCTTTTTGGACCTCTTTTGCCATTTGGGTTAGTGTATTTTTTTTTTTAGGCAACTGGGATTAAGTGACTTGCCCAGGGTCACACAGCTAGTAAGTGTCAAGTACTTGGTCTGAGGTACGATTTGAACTCAGGTCCTCCTGACTTCAGGGCAGGTGCGCTATCCACTGTGCCACCTAGCTGCCCCCTAGTATATTTTTTAAGGTGTTATTTTCTTCAGTTTTTTGGGGGGTCTCCTTTAGCAAGCTGTTGACTTGTTTTTCATGATTTTCTTGCATTACTCTCATTTTTCTTCCCAGTTTTTCCTCTACTTCTCTTACTTGCTCCTCAAAATCCTTTTTGAGCTCTTCCATGGCCTGGGACTGATTCATATTTTTCTTGGAGGCTTTGGATGTAGGAGCTTTGACTTTGTTGTCTTCTTCTGGTCATATGTTTTGATCTTCTTTGTCACCAAAGAAAGATTCTATGGTCTGACTTTTTTTTGCACAGTTTGCTCATGTTCCCAGCCAATTACTTGAGTTTTAAACTCTTTGTTAAGGTAGAGGTCTGCTTGCAGTGTGGAGAATGTACTGTCCCAAGCTTTGGGGGTTTTGTACAGCTGTTTTCAGAGATACTTCTAGGGACCTGTAAATTTTCAGTTCTTCCAAGGTGGTATGATCAAGGGCAAGGTGTTTACTCCTTTCCTGGTCTGTGCTCTGGTGATGAGTGACCACAAGGACTCTTTTCTGCCTTGTAACTGTGAGGAGGATTCTCTCTGCACTGCCACCACAAACTCCACCATGCCCCAAGACTACCACCCAGGACTGTGACCTAGATCTAAGAACAGGCAAAGCAAGAGAATCCTGCCTCAGTGCCAGCAAAGAGATCCCTGCAATCCCCCTCTGATCAGCCACTTGAACCCCCTACCATCTGTGGACTGAAAGCTCCCGAAGCCACCACTGTTGCTGTGGTCACTGCCCTTGGGCTACATTAGGGCCAGGGCTGGACCATGCTCCTCTTTCACCCAGATCCAACAGACCTTTCCCAGTGACCTTCTAAGTTGTCTTTGGCATTTGTGTGTTAAGAAGTCTAGAAACTGTCATGGCTTCCTGTGATTCAGTACCCTGAGGCCTGTTCCAGGTTTTCTCTGGCACTGTCTTCCCATGCTGAACTGTGCTCCTCTTCGAGACTGGTCCAACAGACCTTTCCTTTTTTTTTTTTTTTAGGCAATTGGAGTTAAGTGACTTGCCCAGAGTCACACAGCTAGTAAATGTCAAGTGTTTGGGCTGAGGCCAGATCTGAACTCAGGTCCTCCTGATTTCAGGGCCGGTGCTCTATCCACTGCGCCACCTAGCTGCCCCTAGAGCCATTTTTTACAGGTATTTGGAGGGGTTTCGGGGAGTTCACTCTGCTATCTTGGCTCTGCCCCTGTGTGTGCATTTATTAACATACACACACAAACACACACACACACACATTCACACTCGCTCTTCACTTTCTCCAGACATGGTCACTAAGACTTAGCTGCCTTCTTACCCTGGAAGTTCCCTAAGAGCCTGGGGCCTTCTCAACCTAGTTCATCTCCCTATCATTTGAGTCCCCTTCCTCTTCCCCACCCCCCAATTTTATTAATTTATTGAGTTATCAACAATCACTTCCATATGCTTTTGAGTTGAAAATTTTTCTCCCCCTTCCTCCCCCCCACCCTCCCCAAGACAGCGCACAATCTGATATAGGTTTTACATTTACATTCCTATTAAACATATTTTCACATTAGTGAAGTTGTAAGTAAAAATTAAAACCAATAGGAGGAACCATCATAAAGATGAAACAAAACTCAACAGAAGGTAAAAATAAGTGATAGCAATTCGACTTCCATGGTTCTTTCTTTGGATATGGACAGCATTTTCCATCCTGAGGCCTCTGGAGAATGTCTTAGATCCTTGCAATGCTGAGAAGGGTTCAGTTTAACAATATTAGTCATTGCATAACGTGGCTGTTCCTGTGTACAAAGTCCTCTTGGTTCTGCTCACTTCACTCAGCATCAGACCAAATAGGTCTTTCTAGGTTTTTCTGAAGTCAGCCTGTTCATTTCTTATAGCACAATAGTATTCCATTACATTCATATACCACAACTTGCTCAGCCCATTCCCCAACTGATGGGCATCCTCTCAATTTCCAATTCTTTGCCACCACAAAAAGAGCTGCTATAAATATTTTTGTACATGTGGGTCCTTTTCCCATTTGTATGATCTCTTTGGGATATAGCCCTGGGTCAAAGGGTATGCACATTTTTGTAGCCCTTTGGGTATAGTTCCAAATTGCTCTCCAAAATGGTTGGATCATTTCACAACTCCACCAACAATGCCTTAGTGTTCCAATTTTCCCACATCCTCTCCAACATTTATCATTTTCCTGTTTTGTCATGTTGGCCAATCTGATAGGTGTGATGTGGTACCTCAGAGTTGTTTTGATTTGCATTTCTCTAATCAATAACTATTTAGAGCATTTTTTCATATTTGAGTCCCCTTCTTCAGACCCTCTATTTTAGAACCTGGCCAGCAAAGCTTCATTTCTCTTTCAGTTGTGCTTCATCACCATGCAGGTCCCGGAGTCCCAAATTCCTACCTTTAGCATTTCAGCTCCCTTTTATATATTATCTTCCCTCATTAGAATGTAAGCTCCCAGAGGGCAGACGCTGCCTTTCTTTTTGCTTATATTTGTATCACCAGTATTTAGCACAATCCCTGGTGCGTAGTAAGCACTCAATAAATACCTGCTGCCTTGCCTTGTTGCCTATGTCTTCACAATAACCCTATGAGGCAGGTAGGATAAACACATGTTAACATCATTGTTACTTAAATTTCTTACCTACCTTAGGCCTACTTTCTTTCTGAGGTCTGCACTGCTGCATTATCACATGAACAAAATTTTGTAAAAAGACTGGGAAACATGATATCACAGCTTCTTGACCATTCTACAACTATACTTCAAAGACCTTTCCTCTCTTGAGGTCCACTTGTACCACCTTATTCCCCATCTTTGTTACATAGAAACAAAAAAGATTGAGATCTACAAGTGATCTTAAGAGATCATGTAGTACCATCCTCTCGAGGCCCACAGAGGCAGCATCCCAAAGATGGCACCTGGTTCACAGTTTTCCTCTCTACCCTATTCTTTGCCATCATCCTCAGGGATTTCAATATTCAAAGAGAAACTAAATGGCATAGCTGTTTATAACCTTGGACTTACCTTTGATTCTTCTGTCTTCCTAACCTTTCAAATATAATCAGTAACCAGACGTGTTGATTCCATCCCTACATCACCTTCCAAACCAGTCCCATCCTTTCTAATCCTACTGCCACCCCTCTCTTAGAGACCCTCAACAGCACCCACCTAGACTACTACAATAGCCTCTTTCCAGGATTTCTGGCCTCTACTCTCTTCTTCCAAAATGCATCCTTTATAATAAGCATGCATAGGTCCAGTTACATCACTCCTTCATTCAAATTATCTTCCAGTGACTCTCCTTTCATCTGAATCCAATTTAAATGCCTCTTCCTGGCATAATCTGGCCTTTCCAGTTTTAACTCATATTACTCTTCCTTGGAATCTATGGTCCAACCAAACTGAATACTTTGCTCTCTCTACATTCCCTACCACTCCTGGTGTTTTAGCTAGGATGAATTTGGAATGCTGATGGGCAGCTAAGCAGAGATGTATAGTAAACACTTGGTAATATGGGACTGGAGTGCAGGGGAGAGATTTAGGACTATATATATCGTTTTGAGGGTTATCAACATAAAAATGATAATTGAACCCATGAGAGCAGATGACATAAAAAAGGTAAAGAGTATGCAGAGAGAAGCAAAGATGGTTGAGGGAAGAACCTTGAGGAAAATTCATGGTTAGGATTCAGGAAAGAGATGGACAATGATTTAGCAAAAGAGACTGGAGAAGCAACAACTCAAACAAGTAAGAGGAGAACAAGAATGCACTGTCCCAGAAGTAGAGGAAAAGATGTCTCAAAATTAGGGGGTGGTTAATAGTGTCAAAAAGAACAGACAAGTCAAGGAGGACCTATACTGAGAAAAGGCCATTGAATTTATCTACTTATCTTTAGGGAACCAGTTTTTATTAGTAATTTATACATCTATGGAATCTTGTCTAGGATCAGAACTGAAATGTTTAGTTTAAAAACAACAACAATCAAATCTGCTGGATAAATGAGGGAGAGGGGGATTTTCAAAGCTCGAAATGGTAGGAGCCCAGAAGAAATGCTTGAATCAATGGGCATCAGGAAGTAAAACCCTATTATCATGCAAACTGAGACAAAGACATTATTTAACAAATGAGAAATTCATTTGATATGCACATATATTCTTTCCATTTTGGTAATTTGAAGTATTATTGGTGACTATCTTTTTTTCTAGTAAGATTTCCATCAAAGTAACAAGTTAATAATAAAATTTACATAGAACTTTTAAGGTCTGAAAAAGCAATTTACATACATTAGCTTATTAAAACCTCACAACAACCATTTGAATAGTGTTACTGTCATCCTTATTTTATAGAGGAAGAAACTTACTTGCCCAGGGTCACAAAGCTAACTAGTAAATGTCCGAATTAAATATATTGGGAACTCATGTCCTCTTGATTCCAAGTCTAGCACTCTATTCCTTGTACCATCTAAGTGCCTAAAATCATAGCCTGAGAGTTGGGAAGGACCTTAGAGGCCATCTAATTTGAGCTTAATTCACAGATAAGGGAACTGAGGCCCAGAATGATAAAGTGACTTGCTTTAGATCACAAAGCTATTAAGTGGAAGAGCTTAGATTTGAAACCAGGTCCTCTTACTCCAAATCCATCACTCTTTCTATTAAAAGACCCAGTCCTCCTTTAATGCCTCATCACAGGACAAAGGCAGGTTCTTGAAGGCTATACTAGAAGACTCTCAGATCTAGAGGTACAGACTTTGAGAATGAACCTGTGGAAGGGCTATTTGCCTATGGTCTGTTCAACAACTGAGATTAAGTTTGAAGAGGCTAATTACAAGAAGAATGGCCATATTAAATAGTTTACTAAGACCTGTGTGTGTAGTGGGGAAGAGGGTGAAGGCCATTGAACAGAGCCATTTAACCTTCAGAAGAGCAATTTCAGCAGTGACAGGGTCAGAAACCAGAAATATGAGGGGCTAAAAAGTGGAAGCACCTATACTGACAACTCCTTCTAGGCCTCTGGCATTGAAAGCTAAGAGGAAAAAAAGATGATAGCTTAAGTGGAGACCAGGATTAAGTGAGGGTGTTTTTTTAAAAGGATGAGGGAAACCTATAGGCAGCAGTAGACAGCAATAGCTTGAAGATGAAAGGCACAAGGAGAGAAAGTGACTGATGGGAGAAGCTTCCTGATGAGATATAAAAGGATGGAATCAAGGGCTTCCCTTGATGAGTGAGGAAGGCCTATAATCAGTTACATGAAAATAACATAAGCTTATTTTCTTCCTTTCAAAGACGTCTCACTTTAGGGGACTGGTACATGTTACATCCAACCTATTTAATGTAATTCTCACAACACACTGTGAGATACAAAGAAGAGGAGGTTACGTGACTTGTCTGAGGTCAAGCAGCTAGTTTATGACAGAATCAGAAAAAGAACTCGGGTCTCTTCCTGTAACTATTCCTTCCTCTGGAAATGGTCATGTATCACTTTACCTGTTGCAGCAGATGACCAGACGTCCATGCAGAATGGAAGTTTCTGGTTATTGCTGCTGCTTTTTGCCACCACCATTATAACAATACTGATAGTAGCTAACACTATGGATTATGGTTTTTATTGGGCTTTACAAATCTAATTTGGTCTCTATAAAAGAACTTTGTAGAATAAGCACCACAGGTATTATTATCCTCCTTTTATAGATGAAGAAACTAAGATTGGGGAAGCTGAAGTGTTTGTTCTTGGTCATACAGCTACAAGGGCCAGGTGTGATTCAAACAAGTCTCTCTTGCCTCTCATTCCAGCATTCTTTTACACTATACTCTGATTTTCCTAAAGGAATGCAGGGAAGGTTCTGTAACTTTTCACAACCTTTCCTTACTCCTGCCCATCAACAAGCTTTATCTTTCATAGATGTACATTACACATGAGACATACCAACCCACAGAGCCAATGGGACATTCAATTCGAATGCGGATTATATGATTTTTTATTAGTGATTGTGGATTTATGCTGAGTTATCCACCCTTTTTTGGTTCCCCATATCACAAACAATATAACCATTCTTAAGACAGCTGCAGCAGCTTTTTTCCATTAGAAGCTAAATGATTGGCAAGAGAATCAAATTCACAATCTAACCAAACAACTCATTGGTCCAGATTTAGCTGCATTTCTGCAGACAAAAGCCCCTACAAAAGCACAGCAAAAAGACACAATCAAATAACTTTCATGCAAGAGGCTGTACTCATAGAGAAAAGGAAGGGGAGAAGTACCAGAGACTCTACCTGGCTAGGATTTCAATATAGGTACAACAACCAGGCTTTTCAATGTATTGTCCCCTTCCTTGGATTAGGATTTTTAAAGAGTATTTTCTTTTTTTCCTTCTGTTTTTCTCAGTTGTTATTGTTAAAAGCTAGGTTGACATTTTGGGTGAAAACATTTTGTGGTAGTGTCAGAAGTCTTATTTCTGACTACTACTACTTTTGTGATTCTGGACAAGGCACTTAACCTTGAAGGCAACTCTCTTAAGACTATAAATTACCAGCAGAGTTGCCTATCCACAAGGAACAGAGCTTATTATACCTGAAGAGTTCCTATCTGAATGAAATTAAAGATCCAGACAAAAGTAACAATAAGTGGAATTCTTAATGAGGGCAGAGGTCACATTCTTATATGATTCCCTCTACATTGTACGAAAATAATGAAATGAAGCAAAAAGTTCTTTACTCCTAGAACAGACATTTCCCCTACACCACAGTTTCCATATTTTATGGGCATACAGCCAACTTCGAACTGAAAATCTTACAGTAGCTTTTCAAGTCAAAATCCAAGTGACTTCCCACATCACAAAAGACATTTCTATCTCCTCTTCTTCATTTACCCCAACAACTCACGCTGGTTTAGAACACCAATCAACAACCACTTATTAAGAGCCTACAACGCTCCAGGTACCGTACTAGGCACTGGGTATACAAAGACAAAACAGACAACAGCCCCTGAGCTTCCATTCTACCAGGGAAGATGACACTCGTAGCTTGTTGCCACAGAACGGTGGTGTGAGCGCTGGAGCAGGGGGTGCTAGCAGAGACCGCAGCAGCAGCAGGGAAACTGCTGAGAGTATTCCAGAGTATAAAAGCTGATGGGGAGAACCACTAAGCTGGGCTAGCGTGCTTAGGGCTGGTAGGGCAGGGGCTGCCAAACAAGCAGGTTAGAGTGTAGTGTTCTTGGCTCTAAATTTATTAAGTTTTTATCTTGTTAGGTGGCTTGATTTATTGGCCTATAGACATGGACAATACTTTATATCTTGTGCATAATTCCTATTTTAGAGAGTTTGTGAGGACTAAAGAAAACATCTAGTGGTGACATAGCCTGCCCCCTCCATACCTTTCCCCATGCCTATAATGCACTCCTTTTAAACTTTTACCTCATAGAATCCCTTACTTCCCTCAAGACTCAACTTAAGCATTCCCTTATACACGTAGTAATTCCTGGTTGCTATTGCTACTCTTTCCCTAACTACCTCGTATTTAATTACCTTGAATTTGTTTTGAATTTGTTCTGCATGTTGTGTCTATGTACATGTTGCACACATTTATTCTCTATATACATATCTGTCTGTGAATTTAAGGAATATCATTTTGTCAGCTGTGTGGAACACGGACTGGACTAAGGAAAGACTGGAGGCAGGGAGAGCAAAGAGTAGGCCATTTCAACTTGCTTGTAAAATCTCACCGAGGAGGATATTAGAAGATAAAATGGTAAAAAGCAGCTGAGAGAAAAGCAAGAACCCCAAGAAGAATGGATCATTCTGAGGATCACTTATAGATGAAACTGGAAGAAAGACAATGTGCAAGTGAAAAAAAAAGATTTGTCAAAATTTCTATAATAAAATTTTTTTCTTGCAATTTTAGTAAAGCCACCACATTTGAATGGAAATATCACAGTCCTCAATATACTGCATGAGGAATTAGAAATGGTACCAAGGAAAACGGAGATGGAAGAGCCATTGAGCTAGAGCAGGCAGGTGCTAGAAGTAATACAATTTGGGAGGCACTGAGAGAACAATTCTCTATAGCTGGAAGGGAGGACTTGGTCAATAAAAACTTATTAAGTGCTTACTATGTGCCAGGCAACGTGCTAAGCACTTGGGTTACAAAGAAAGGCAAAACACAGTCTCTGCTCTCAAGGACCTCAGTTTGATGGGGGACACAACATGCAAACAACTATGTACAAACAACCTATATACAGGACAAATTGGAAATAAAAGAGGGAAGGTGTTAGAATTAAGAGGGACCAATGGCAAATACAGCACTTAGGAAAAAAAAAGAAACCAGGAAAATATCAATAACTATGTACCCATATGTTTACTCCCCCATTATTTCTGAGACTCAAGGATATCTCTGAGAAGAATATAAGACGGGAATAGAGGGGCTTTCACAAACAATATTCTACAGCAGATGACACCTTGACAATCTCACAACTGACTGAAAGCCCTTCACAGTCAGGCTCCAAACTGGCTTTCCAAGCTGATCATACATCACTTCCCCTTACATGCTTTACATTCCAGCCAAACTGACCTACTTAAGGCTTCCTGTACACATCATTTCATCTCCATGCCTTTGCACAAGCCATCCCATCATTCCTAGAACACTCTCCTGCTTCACCTCAGACTGCTGGAACCCTTAATTCTCCTACAAGGCTCAGCTCAAGTGCTATCTCCTAACAAGAGGCTTTTTCTGATTCCTCCTGCTGTAAGCGGCCCCACTCCTAAAAATAAGGTTGTCCTTCTATCCCCAGCACTTAGCATAGTGCCTGGTACATAGCAGGTGATAATTGCTTGTTGATTTGAATTGAAAGGCTAAGAATATGAAATCACATCAAGCTGATTGTCTGATGAGCATAAAAAAGCATCTGATCTGATAAAGCAAATGCCACCTTAAAAGACTCCTTCAACAAAATGCCTCCCATGGATATGTCAAAATCATACGTGGTTTCTTGAGATATGTAAAAACATAACTGTTCAACCGTCCTTGCATTATTAATATCAAGCAAGGCATAAAACAAGATGACATGCTCACTAAATGTGTTTGCCACTGTCATGAAAAATTTCTAGCACACAGTCCAAATGGAAGAGGATTATACCTGTGCATACATGTAATTGCAGGTAGGTGGCACAGTGGATAGAGAACTAGACCAGGAGTCAGGAAAATCTGAGTTCAAATACTACCTTAGACACTGACTTAGCTATGTGACCCTAGGCAAGTCTAACTTCTGTCTCAGTTTCTTCATGTGTAAAATGGGGATAATAACAGCATCTACCTCCCAGGACTGTTGTAACATTTTTAAGGACAATTTGTGTGTGTGTGTGTGTGTGAGAGAGAGAGAGAAGCAATTGGGGTTAAGTGACTTGTCCAGAGTCACACAGCTAGTGAGTATTAATGAGTCTGAGGCCACATTTGAATTCAGGCTCTCCTGACTCCAGGGCTGGTGCTCTATCCACTGTGCCACCTAGCTACCCCTATTGTTGTAAGCATTTTTAAGCACTTTGCAAACATTAAAGCACTATATAAATCATCTTCCTCTTTCTTTTTCTTCATAAAATACTACCTTGGATGGTGAGAACCTTCAGGTGTTCCTATTTATGAATGACACTGTGCTGACTGCATAGAGCCCTAGAACACTGCAGAATCTCTTAAATTTGATCCATAATTAATTTATATAAATGGTCTTTTATGAACAGTGTTAGAATTGTTAGAGCTTAGAATTAGCTGAGGTTGGTAAAGGAAGCTAAGAACAATCAAAGCGTTTTGGTTTTGCAGCTTGGGGGTAGATTTTCCCTGTATTAATGTGAAAGAGTTTTTAAAATCTCACTTTCAGTTTCTCCAGAAATGCTAAGAAATAATATATTTTTAGTTTTAGAACCTTTCTAGTCTTGTTCCTTTGGTAAGGTAGGTTAAAGGACAAAGCCTTTTTTAAGGAAACAGATTAGGGGAGGTAAGCAAACTTAAAACAAAGAGTTGTTCAGTCATGTCCAACTCTTTGTGACCCCATGTAGGGTTTCCTTGGCAAAGATACTGCAGTGGTTTGCCATTTCCTTCTCCAGCTCATTTTACAGATGAGGAAACTGAGGCAAAGAGGGTTAAATGATTTGCCCAGGGTCACACAGTTAGTCTGAGGTCAAATTTGAACTTAGGAAGATGAGTCTTCCTGACTCCAGGCCCAGCACTTTATCCTCTGCACCACCAAGCTACCCCAAAACAAACAGTACCTCTTCTCCTTTTAAGATCCTACTCTTTCCCTATCTCCATAAGAGCTGAACTAGGACCCACCTTTCTCCATTCAGAAAGGACTGAGATATTGATCATAAGGAAAAGACCCTTTTCAATCATGGAGGAGACTGGGGAGAAGGTAGGGAAGACAAGCATCAATTAAGAACTTACTACATGCTAGGCCCTATGCTAAGTACATTACTCATTTAATCCTCACAACAACCAAGGTAGGTGCTATTATGATTCCCATTTTACAACTGAACAAACAGAGAGTTAAGTGATGACAAAGAAAAGGCAGAGCAGCTCATTTCTTATCTTGGTTGTTTTCTCTGCCCAGAAGAATGATTTCTGGACTAAACAAGAGTCAACAAATATGGTAAATAGGATGATAACCAAGACAGGCAAGAAAATAGACAGAGCACTGAGTTCACCCTTGGTAAGTTCAAATCAACTGGCCCAGATGAACTGTATCCTCAGCTGCCGAAAGAACTGGCACATGTGATGGCAATCAAAGAAAGACCATGGAAAAGGAGGAAGTTGACATAAAACTGGAGGACAAACATTATCCCAGTTTTCAAAAAACTGAAGAGAATGGAGTCTTCAAACTATAGACCAGAAAGTTTGATTTCACTTTCTAGCAAACACCTAGATGATTAAAAGGATGATTTGTGAACATTTAAATAACGAAATACTGATCACAGAGAGCCAGCTTGGCTTTATCAAGAACAGGTCATGCCAGATTAATTTTTATATTATTATTATATATATTAACTTTTATTTATTTTTTATTTAGGTTTCTAGAATGTTACAGCAGGTAGTGAAATGCTGTAGATATAGTTTTAGATTTGAGCAAAGCTATCCTTGTGGAAAAAATGAGGTTGAAGGGAAATAGCTAATAATAGCATAATTAGATGGATTTAGAACTGGTTAAATGTCCAGACCCAAGGAAGTCACATTAATGGCTTAATATCAGTTTGGGAAGTCTCCAGTGGAATACCTCAGGGACCTGTAGTTGGTCCTATGGTGTTTAATATTTTGACTAATGATGTTAGATAGGTATATCTTTTAAATCTGAAGTCAAAAGAAAGCTGGGTGGGATAGCTAATATACTGGATGACAGAACGAGGATTTAGAAAAATCTTGTTAGCTTAGAACACTGGGTTAAATCTAATAGGTATGGTTAAATAGGAGCTGGGCGGGGGGAGGGAAATTGGGAGGGTTCTAGTGGCCAGAAAAGTCTATAAGTCAGAAGTATGACAGGGCAGCCAAGAAAATTAATTTAATCTTAGTCTACATTGAGCCACAGCTTCTAGGAATAAGAAGGTAATAGTCTCATTGTACTCTGCCATGGTCAGACCACACCACTTTGTATCTGTTCTGGGTAAAAAGGCATACTGTCTCTTTAAGGCCCTTTGCATAAGGAAGAAGGTGGTAAAATAAGCATTTATTATATGCCAGGTACTGTGCTAAGTGCTTTGCAAATATCTCATTTTATCCTCACAACCCAGTGAACTAGGTGCTGATATTATCCCTATTTTACAGTTGAGGAAACTGAAACAACTGGAGATTAAGTGACTTGCCCAAGGTGACACAGCTAACAAGTGTCTGAAGCTATATTTTAACTCAAGTCTTCCTGACTGGCAGTTAATGATGAGAAGGGTAGAAAAGGGTTGGGGTTTTTTTTCCTTTTTTTGTAAAGGAATTAATTTGCATTTATTGTCAATGGATGCAAGACAGTATTGCTGTTACAGACATATTCTGATTACTAATATAAGTATAAAAAGATTTGTTTTGAACTGCTAAAATATGTATATTTAATTTACTAGAAACTAGAGAAATACTAAAGAAAGTTTCAACAGCACCACAGAAACACAGTACCATGTTGAGAACTTGTTCAGTCACAAATCATGATTTATTTCAGCTAATTTGCATACCTGTTTTATGACTAGAGGACAAAACTAAGAAAACCAGCAATTATATAAACATTTAGAGAATGGGGTATGACAGAAAAAGGACAGTTGGATTTAACAGAAGACAATTTGGGAAATTGACTGTTTTAGGTAAAAGGTTGAGTCATTGAGAGTCTAGGTTTTCATTTAAGCCATTCAACACCACCCAGATGGTTAATAGGCATCCTACAAGACAGCAGCAGATGAGGAAGAGGAATCTGTTTGAAGCAGTCAACTGAGAGGCTTCAGCTAAGTAATTCCTGATTGGCTGGAGGAAAACTGATGTCACTGGTCAAGAGTTTCAGGGATCGCTATTGCACTACAGCACCACCTAGAGCTGGAGAAAGGTAACGCTTTTCATAAGGGCTTGTTTTCTGCTGCCACCTCTTGGATTGAGCAGAAAAGCAGAGATTTCATAATTGCTATGGTACCTTGGGGAGTTGATTTGAAGAGTGAACCTGAATTGTGTTGCTGTGACTTCCTTTCTGATTAATCAGGACAGCATCCAAATGAGTGAATAACTAGCTGGGCTAATCTGTATAACCCAGAGAGAGCCAGTTTGAGGAGCTTAGCAGTTGTCTGGCTGAAAAACTGCTACTCACATTAACAACTTAAAACCCTTTTAATGGTGATAGTGGACAGCTAGGTGGCTCAGCGAATGGAGCACTGGGCCTGGACTCAGGAAGACCTAAGTTCAATTTCAGCCTCAGACACTTACTAGCTTTGTGGCCCTGGGCAAGTCACTTAGTGTTGTTTGCCTCACTTTCCTCATCTGTAAATAAGGCAAAGAAAGAATGGCAAAACACTCCATTATCTTTGCCAAGAAAACCCCAAATGTGTCACAAAGAGTCAGACACAACTGAAATAACTGAACAACAAATGGTGATGGTTATTTGAAAAACTTAAAAAGCTATGTTGGAGAAGCATAATACCTGGCTCACTGCAGGCACTTAATAAATTGACAGAAGTAAAGACAATTCCCCTGGCTGAAGAATGGAAGATCAGTAATCAAGCAGTGAGTTGAGAGGCAGTTTCATGTGGTACGGATGTTTATGAATGGACCAGTAATACTGAAACTGGCAGTTTAAAGCTGTAGTACCCTAAGCATTAGTTTTCCTCCTTTATGTGTTTCCATGCCTCTAAGTGTGTGCCCAATTTTTACCACAGTTTTTGAATGCACTGAGTGCGATATGAGTTTATACGGATATTGTGACATCATTTACTCTTTATGTATTTGCCTCCAATGTTGCACTATGTGGATGCACTGCCTTCTGAGTGGCTGACTGTGTAGACAGAAAATGCACGAGATGGAGGCTCAAGACCTAAAGCAGTGAATAGAACAAGTGTACTTACCCTCAACAGGCTTACCCTTAGGAGCCTGAGAGAGTCTGAATATAACTGAGTGGTGATGGTCTATCCCTTGCAACTCATATTTGCTAAGATGGCAGCAGGTTGGAGGATAAAACTAAATTCAGAGAAATAACGGGGTTTTGACAAGTTTAGGTGCTGGACTTCATCTGATGACATCACCCCATCTGGCTGTGCTCCACCAGCATCACTTTTAAACAAGGACAGAAATAAGCTGCAGTGGTCCAAAGGTAGGAACCTATGATTATATAAAGAGGCTTGAGTTCATGCCACATAAGGGTTAAAGAAAATGGGCATTTTAACCTAAATAAGATTTGAGGGAGGGTGTATGTTCTTGCGCATATGTGTGTATGTATCTGAAGGGCTCAGGTGGAATGGCAGTGGACTTGTTCTCTGGTCCCAGGAAGCAGAACTAGGAGTGGAAGTTGCAAAGGGGCAAATTTAGGTGATTCAAAGAAAAATTTTTCCTAAAATTAGAACTACCCAAAAGTATAATACACTGCCCCAAGGGGTAAATAGGTCCTTCCTCAATGAAATTCTCTAAGCATACCGGGCTACATAATCACTTGTTCTACACATTGTAGAAGGACTTCTTTTTTTCAGGTAAGGGTTAGATGAAATGGCTTCTAGGCTGTCTTCTTAACTCTGAAATTCTGTGATTTAAGGGTTGTACCTAACTATCCACTTAGGAAAATCAGTGTGACTGCACAGTGCTTTTAACGGCCCCAAGCTTCTCCCAGAAACCAAACCCTATCCTTTTAACATCCACATTCTCTTAACGACACCGTATTGCTGGGAGTCATGGAGTAATATCACAGGCCTGAAGCATTAAAGTTGTATATCACAGGGAAACAGATACACATGGAATGGAGGGGGAGTAGGGAGAGCGCATGAGAGGAGGTAAGTAAGCACTGTGCAGGAGCAACTGATTAAAGACAAGCATCAAGAAATGTATGCCTAGAAGAGAAAAAGACTGGTCACGTAGCAAGAGATAGGGATAACTCCTGCTTCTATCACTGGTACCCAAAGTTAAAAGTTGGAGGAAGGCCCTAAAACATTGGGTAGACCTAAACATGCTCCCAAGTGCTGTCTGAATCCAATTAAAATGTAATTGGGAACATTTAACAAAATAAATAAAAATACAAGAGAACACAGTTAATGTTATTGTGTAGTTTTCTAAATCAATATTGGCTTGCAGGCTTCCTTGTGATCTAGTGGCCTTCTTTCTATTTAAGCAAAGGATTTATGAAAGGATATATAGAAGTCACACAGAATGAGAAGACAGAGATAGGCTATGGTCTGCATGGATGAAAGGAATATTCAGAGAAGATTCACAGATCCACTGAAATACCAAAATTTTATGTCCCAAACAAGATAGCTAGCTCCTTGAAGGCAGAAATTATGCCTTATACTACTTCAATATTCCCTAAAGAACTTACTATGGTTCTGAGAACATGCTGAAGTCCCCTCATTCTTTATTATTAGTTACATTTTGGGGAAGAGCAAAAGGTCTTACAGAATGTTACTAGAGGACAGAATCCTTTTTTCAATCAATAGCATTACATTGTTAGCTTATTTCCATTCCTAAGCTGACATCCCATACTAACAACAGCTATGAAAAATTCCATTTGAACTGAAGTCTAACAAATGATTTCACAAACCGTTTTTTATTTTAGCACTGAACCAATTATCAAAAATTTTATTGTTTTATTATGCCATCTACATGAAGTATCTATTCTAAGATATCTATATAATAATATTATATATTTTAAATTAAATTTGACATGCTTTTCAAATGTGTTGGTGATAAATATATGCATATGTGTGTGTATATATATGCATATACACATAGATATATGTATTATGTCTATATCAGCAAAGAATGTTTTCTGGTCATAGGTGCTTGGATTGGTAGCTTCCATGGAGTGATATGGTTCCTAAGTAATCATTTTAATAAAATATCAGCTCAGGAGTTAAGTTATTCAATGAGCACCTGGAACAGTCAAGGGTAGAAGGAAGGACAAAATATACTCTTTCAGCATACTGCAGGGGATATCTTAGATCACGCAAAAGGAAGCTGTGGATTAGGATAAAGTGACAGATATCCTAGTTTTAAACCTCTTTTTGTTTGGACAAACTATTCTATTTGCTTCTGGTGTGAATACATGGGAATTTAGGTAGAAGTTTGTAATATGTAAGTTGGAGATGGGTAAGGGAAGTTGAAAGGTAATGGATGAACAAAAGAGCCATGAAGATCTGAGCTATATTAAACTGTACGTGGCAGGTGTTAAGAGTAGAATAGCAAATCCTGGCTCTGAGGCACTTACCTCAGTAAGCGACTTTGGACAAGTCATGAGGTAGCTAGGTGGCACAACAGATAGCGTTGGACCTGAAGTCAGAAAGACCTTAAATCCTGCCTCAGACCTACCTACTCATGGGATTGTTGTGAGGATCAAAATGGGATAATACATGTATAGAGTACTGTGCAAATCTTAAAGCACCATATAAAAGCTAGCTATTACCATTAAGTCACTTAACCTCCCTGGGTCTCAACTTCCTCTGCTGCAAAATAAGAACAGATGGACTCTAACCATCTATGATCTGTTTGTTAGCTTTCTCTTTTTCCACCTTCATTTTTAACATCACAGTAAATTATCTAGTTGCTCAGTAAAGAGTATAACCTTCAGTGTGGTACCTGATACTTGGCTTGGTCAGGGAAAGGGGAAAGGATCAGCATTTCTCCTATTCCTCCCCCTCGAGAGGTAGAAGTTAGGACTTGTAAGCATATGGGGGGAATGGAGATCCAGGTCTGATGGGAACAAATTTCCATTCTATTCCTATAGTGGGAAATGTCAGTCCCAAGGAGACAGAAGATACCAGGATTAGAAATTTAGAACCAGAAGAGACTTTAGAGGACCTCTAGTCCTTTTACAGATGTGGAAAGTGGGGCAGCAGGAGATTAAGTGATTTGCCTGAGATCACCCAAGCAAGTGTTAAGTGGCAGACCCAGGATTTTCACCCAAGCCCTTTGAATTTAAATCCTGCACTCTTTCCACTAGACTGGGCTGTCTCCCAGAATAATGCCTATATATGTTCTAATGAAGCATAAGAAAACCTTCAGATCTGTTGTCTGAGAGCTAGTACTGTCTCTTCAAGACCTTCAGTAAACCCCATAGAGTGGGGTGTGGTAGTGGCATCGAAGGAAGAAGGAAATGGGCAAAGGTGCCTAGGTAGATGATAATTTACTTACTAATTCTCGTTTAGTTACTTCGAAGGTGCTTTTGGAAGTTTATTACTCTGCTACTCCTGAGATTAGCTCTGAGCTGAACAGTGCCTTATTTATGTTCTAGCTCCCATTAAATGAAGTAAACATTCTTTACAGACATACACACACACACACACACATATGTATATATCCAGCCCCACTCCAGAAATCACCAACACAGCATGTGAAAAAAGCAAATTTTATTTAAAATATCTGACAGTGCATTTAAATACAGTTACAATAGAAAAACAAAATAGCATTTACTCTCTCAGGCACTATGGCTCTTAACTAACATCCTTCAATTTACTGGTTTAAAAATATAGTCTATAGCTAATGTGTTCTTAATGTAGATCAAGATCTTTTTTAAATGTGGTTTCTTCCTGTATAGAACACAAAAAGATTTTTTTTCAAAATGTTTGGAGACAATGTAGTAATTTTAAACTTGTTTCAAACTTATTAAAACTTATTACAAGTATTCTTTTAATAATGAATGTACTAACAGGAATCTTCAAAGCCTAGAAAGCAATGTTTTGGTCCATCTTGAATGCTTATCTGATAAATCTCCAAGTGAGATATGAGAACCTTCACTCTGAAGTATGTC